>NC_135145.1:31170267-31471981 GCF_051014445.1 Colletes latitarsis
AGAGCTAACCCTGACCTAACCGGTGTTATCCTCTAAAATATAGATTGTATCCTAGATAAACTCACTGTTTCAGTGTGGTACCACATTACCGCGTGATCCAAACCAGAAAACGGTCAGGATCTGACCAAAAAGTATGCGAAAACTGCGAAAGAATGAGCCACAGGATGACAAATACCAGACCTAACCCTGACATAACCGGTGTTATCCTCTAAAATATAGAATGTATCCAGGTTTAACTCACTGTTGCAGTGTGGAACCAAATTACTACGTGATCCAAACCAGAAAACGCCCAGGGTCTGGCCAAAAAATATGCGAAAAATGCGAAAGCATGAGCCAGATGATGGCAAATACCAGACCTAACCCAAACCTAACCGGTGTTACCCTCTAATATATAGATCGAATTCAGGATTACTTCACTGTTTCAGTGGGGTACCACATTACTACGTGATCCAAACCAGAAAACGCCCAGGATCTGGCCAATAAGTATGCGAAAAATGCGAAAGTATGGGCCAGATGATGGCAAATAACAGACCTAACCCTGACCTAACCGGTGTTATCCTCTAAAATATAGATTGTATCCTAGATAAACTCACTGTTTCAGTGTGGTACCACATTACCGCGTGATCCAAACCAGAAAACGGTCAGGATCTGACCAAAAAGTATGCGAAAAATGCGAAAGAATGAGCCAGAGGATGACAAATACCAGACCTAACCCTGACCTAACCGGTGTTATCCTCTAAAATATAGATTGCATCCAGGTTTAACTCACTGATGCAGTGTGGAACCACATTACTACGTGATCCAAACCAGAAAACGCCCAGGATCTGGCCAATAAGTATGCGAAAAATGCGAAAGTATGAGCCAGATGATGGCAAATACCAGATCTAACCCTGACCTAGCCCGTGTTATCCTCTAAAATATAGATTGAATCCTAGATAAACTCACTGTTTCAGTGTCGTACCACATTACCGCGTGATCCAAACCAGAAAACGCCCAGGATCTGGCCAAAAAGTATGCGAAAAATTCGAAAGCATGAGCCAGATGATGGCAAATACCAGACCTAACCCTGACCTAGCCGGTGTTCTCCTCTAAAATATTGATTGCATCCAGGTTTAACTCACCGTTGCAGTGTGGTGCCACAATACTACGTGATCCAAACCAGAAAACGCCCAGGATCTGGCCAATAAGTATGCGAAAAATGTGAAAGTATGGGCCAGGTGATGGCAAATACCAGACCTAACCCTGACCTAACCGGTGTTATCCTCTAAAATATAGATTGAATCCAGGTTTGGCACACTGTTGCAGTGTGGCACCACATTACTATGTGATCCAAGCCAGAAAACGCCCAGGATCTAGCCAACAAGTATGCGAAAAATGCGAAAGTGTGAGCCAGATGATGGCAAATGCCAGACCTAACCCAAACCTAACCGGTGTTACCCTCTAATAAATAGGTCGAATCCAGGATTAACTGACCCATTCAGTGTGGTACCACATTACTACGTGATCCAAACCAGAAAACGCCCAGGATCTGGCCAACAAGTATGCGAAAGTCGAAAGTATGAGCCAGATGATGGCAAATACCAGACCTAACCCAAACCTAACCGGTGTTACCCTCTAATACATAGATCGAATCCAGGATTACTTCACTGTTTCAGTGCGGTACCACACTACTACCTGATCCAACCCAGAAAACGCCAAGGATCTGTCCAACAAGTATGCGAAAAATGCGAAAGTATGAGCCAGATGATGGCAAATACCAGACCTAACCCTGACCTAACCGGTGTTATCTTCTAAAATATAGATTGTGTCCAGGTTTAACTCACTGTCGCAGTGTGGAACCACATTACTACGTGATCCAAAACTGAAAATGCCCCGTATCTGGCCAACAAGTATGCGAAAAATGCGAAAGTATGAGCCACATGATGGCAAATACCAGATCTAACCCTGACCTAGCCCGTGTTATCCTCTAAAATATAGATTGAATCCTAGATAAACTCACTGTTTCAGTGTCGTACCACATTACCGCGTGATCCAAACCAGGAAACGCCCAGGATCTGGCCAAAAAGTATGCGAAAAATTCGAAAGCATGAGCCAGATGATGGCAAATACCAGACCTAACCCTGACCTAGCCGGTGTTCTCCTCTAAAATATTGATTGCATCCAGGTTTAACTCACCGTTGCAGTGTGGTGCCACAATACTACGTGATACAAACCAGAAAACGCCCAGGATCTGGCCAATAAGTATGCGAAAAATGTGAAAGTATGGGCCAGGTGATGGCAAATACCAGACCTAACCCTGACCTAACCGGTGTTATCCTCTAAAGTATAGATTGAATCCAGGTTTGGCACACTGTTGCAGTGTGGCACCACATTACTATGTGATCCAAGCCAGAAAACGCCCAGGATCTAGCCAACAAGTATGCGAAAAATGCGAAAGTGTGAGCCAGATGATGGCAAATACCAGACCTAACCCTGACCTAACCGGTGTTATCCTCTAAAATATAGATTGAATCCAGGTTTACCTCACTGTTGTAGTGTAGTGCCACATTACTACGTGATCCAAACCAGAAATCGCCCAGGATCTGGCCAACAAGTATTCGAAATATGCGAAAGTATGAGCCGGATGATGGCAAATACCAGACCTAACCCTGACCTAACCGGTGTTATCCACTAAAATATAGATCGAATCCAGGATTACTTCACTGTTTCAGTGTGGTACCACATTACTACGTGATCCAAACCAGAAAACGCCCAGGATCTGGCCAACAAGTATGCGAAAGTCGAAAGTATGAGCCAGATGATGGCAAATACCAGACCTAACCCAAACCTAACCGGTGTTACCCTCTAATACATAGATCGAATCCAGGATTACTTCACTGTTTCAGTGCGGTACCACACTACTACCTGATCCAACCCAGAAAACGCCAAGGATCTGTCCAACAAGTATGCGAAAAATGCGAAAGTATGAGCCAGATGATGGCAAATACCAGACCTAACCCTGACCTAACCGGTGTTATCTTCTAAAATATAGATTGTGTCCAGGTTTAACTCACTGTCGCAGTGTGGAACCACATTACTACGTGATCCAAAACTGAAAATGCCCCGTATCTGGCCAACAAGTATGCGAAAAATGCGAAAGTATGAGCCACATGATGGCAAATACCAGAACTAACACTGACCTAGCCCGTGTTATCCTCTAAAATATAGATTGAATCCAGGTTTACCTCACTGTTGCAGTGTGGTGCCACATTACTACGTGAGCCAAACCAGAAAGCGCCCAGGATCTGGCCAACAAGTTTGCGAAATATGCGAGAGTATGTGCCGGATGATGGCAAATACCAGACCTAACCCTGACCTAACCGGTGTTATCCTCTAAAATATAGATTGAATCCAGGTTTAACTCACTGTTGTAGTGTAGTGCCACATTACTACGTGATCCAAACCAGAAATCGCCCAGGATCTGGCCAACAAGTATTCGAAATATGCGAAAGTATGAGCCGGATGATGGCAAATACCAGACCTAACCCTGACCTAACCGGTGTTATCCACTAAAATATAGATCGAATCCAGGATTACTTCACTGTTTCAGTGGGGTACCACACTACTACCTGATCCAACCCAGAAAACGCCCAGGTTCTGACCTACAAGTATGCGAAAAATGCGAAAGTATGAGCCAGATGATGGCAAATACCAGACCTAACCCAAACCTAACCGGTGTTACCCTCTAATACATAGATCGAATCCAGGATTACTTCACTGTTTCAGTGCGGTACCACACTACTACCTGATCCAACCCAGAAAACGCCAAGGATCTGTCCAACAAGTATGCGATAATGCGAAAGTATGAGCCAGATGATGGCAAATACCAGACCTAACCCTGACCTAACCGGTGTTATCTTCTAAAATATAGATTGTATCCAGGTTTAACTCACTGTTGCAGTGTGGAACCACGTTACTACGTGATCCAAACCAGAAAACGCCCAGGATCTGGCCAACAAGTATGCGAATTATGCGAAAGTATGAGCCTGATGATGGCAAATACCAGACCTATCACAAACGTAACCGGTGTTACCCTCTAATATATAGATCGTATTCAGGATTAACTCACTGTTTCAGTGTGGTACCACACTACTACCTGTTCCAACCCAGAAAACGCCCAGGATCAGGCCAACAAGTATGCGAAAATTGCGAAAGTATGACGCAGATGATGGCAAATACTAGACCTAACCCTGACCTAACAGGTGTTATCCTCTAAAATATAGATTGTATCCAGGATTAACTCACTGTTGCAGTGTGGAACCACATTACTACGTGATCCAACCCAGAAAACGCCCAGGATCTGGCCAGCAAGTATGCGAGAAATGCGAAAGTATGTGCCAGATGATGGCAAATACCAGACCTAACCCTGACCTAACCGGTGTTATCCTCTACAATATAGATTGTATCCTATATAAACTCACTGTTTCAGTGTGGTACCACATTACCGCGTGATCCAAACCAGAAAACGCCCAGGATCAGGCCAAAAAGTATGCGAGAAATGCGAAAGAATGGGCCAGATGATGGCCAATACCAGACCTAACCCAAACCTAACCGGTGTTACCCTCTAATATATAGATCGAATTCAGGATTACTTCACTGTTTCAGTGGGGTACCACACTACTACCTGATCCAACCCAGAAAACGCCCAGGATCTGACTAACAAGTGTGCGAAGAATGCGAAAGTATGAGCTAGATGATGGCAAATATCAGACCTAACCCAAACCTAACCGGTGTTATCCTCTAAAATATAGATCGAATCCAGGATTACTTCACTGTTTCAGTGCGGTACCACACTACTACCTGATCCAACCCAGAAAACGCCAAGGATCTGTCCAACAAGTATGCGAAAAATGCGAAAGTATGAGCCAGATGATGGCAAATACAAGACCTAACGCTGACCTAACCGGTGTTATCCTCTAAAATATAGATTGTATCCAGGTTTAACTCACTGTTGCAGTGTGGAACCACATTACTACGTGATCCAAACCAGAAAACGCCCAGGATCTGTCCAACAAGTATGCGAAAAATGCGAAAGCATGAGTCAGATGATGGCAAATACCAGATCTAACCCTGACCTAACCGGTGTTCTCCTCTAAAATATTGATTGCATCCAGGTTCAACTCACCATTGCAGTGTGGTGCCACAATACTACGTGATCCAAACCAGAAAACGCCCAGGATCTGGCCAATAAGTATGCGAAAAATGTGAAAGTATGAGCCAGATGATGGCAAATACCAGACCTAACGCTGACCTAACCGGTGTTATCCTCTAAAATATAGATTGTATCCAGGTTTAACTCACTGTTGCAGTGTGGAACCACATTACTACGTGATCCAAACCAGAAAACGCCCAGGATCTGTCCAACAAGTATGCGAAAAATGCGAAAGCATGAGTCAGATGATGGCAAATACCAGATCTAACCCTGACCTAGCCCGTGTTATCCTCTAAAATATAGATTGAATCCTAGATAAACTCACTGTTTCAGTGTCGTACCACATTACCGCGTGATCCAAACCAGAAAACGCCCAGGATCTGGCCAAAAAGTATGCGAAAAATTCGAAGGCATGAGCCAGATGATGGCAAATACCAGACCTTACCCGGACCTAGCCGGTGTTCTCCTCTAAAATATTGATTGCATCCAGGTTTAACTCACCATTGCAGTGTGGTGCCACAATACTACGTGATCCAAACCAGAAAACGCCCAGGATCTGGCCAATAAGTATGCGAAAAATGTGAAAGTATGGCCAGGTGATGGCAAATACCAGACCTAACCCTGACCTAACCGGTGTTATCCTCTATAATATAGATTGAATCCAGGTTTGGCACACTGTTGCAGTGTGGCACCACATTACTATGTGATCCAAGCCAGAAAACGCCCAGGATCTAGCCAACAAGTATGCGAAAAATGCGAAAGTGTGAGCCAGATGATGGCAAATGCCAGACCTAACCCAAACCTAACCGGTGTTACCCTCTAATATATAGGTCGAATCCAGGATTAACTGACTCTTTCAGTGTGGTACCACATTACTACGTGATCCAAACCAGAAAACGCCCAGGATCTGGCCAACAAGTATGCGAAAGTCGAAAGTATGAGCCAGATGATGGCAAATAACAGACCTAACCCAAACCTAACCGGTGTTACCCTCTAATACATAGATCGAATCCAGGATTACTTCACTGTTTCAGTGCGGTACCACACTACTACCTGATCCAACCCAGAAAACGCCAAGGATCTGTCCAACAAGTCTGCGAAAAATGCGAAAGTATGAGCCAGATGATGGCAATTACCAGACCTAACCCTGACCTAACCGGTGTTATCTTCTAAAATATAGATTGTATCCAGGTTTAACTCACTGTCGCAGTGTGGAACCACATTACTACGTGATCCAAACCAGAAAACGCGCAGGATCTGGCCAACAAGGTTGCGAAATATGTGAAAGTATGAGCCTGATGATGGCAAATACCAGACCTATCACAAACGTAACCGGTGTTACCCTCTAATATATAGACCGAATCCAGGATTACTACAATGTTTCAGTGCGGTACCACAGTACTACCTGATCCAACCCAGAAAACCCCCAGGATCTGGCCAACAAGTATGCGAAAAATGCGAAAGAATGAGCCACATGATGGCAAATACCAGAACTAGCACTGACCTAGCCCGTGTTATCCTCTAAAATATAGATCGAATCCAGGATTACTTTACTGTTTCAGTGGGCTACCACACTACTACCTGATCCAACCCAGAAAACGCCCAGGATCTGACCAACAAGTATGCGAAAAATGCGAAAGTATGAGCCAGATGATGGCAAATACCAGACCTAACCCTGACCTAGCCGAAGTTATCCTCTAAAATATAGATTGTATTCAGGTTTAACTCACTGATGCAGCGTGGAACCACATTACTGCGTGGTCCAAACCAGAAAACGCCCAGGATCTGGCCAACAAATTTGCGAAATATGCGAGAGTATGTGCCGGATGATGGCAAATACCAGACCTAACCCTGTCCTAACCGGTGTTATCCTCTAAAATATAGATTGAATCCAGGTTTAACTCACTGTTGCAGTGCGGAACCTCATTGCTACGTGATCCAAACCAGAAAATGCCCAGGATCTGGCCAACAAGTATGCGAAAAATGCGAAAGTATGAGCCAGATGATGGCAAATACCAGACCTAACCCTGACCTAACCGGTGTTATCCTCTAAAATATAGATTGAATCCAGGTTTAACTCACTGTTGCAGTGTAGTGCCACATTGCTACGTGATCCAAACCAGAAATCGCCCAGGATCTGGCCAACAAGTATTCGAAATATGCGAAAGTATGAGCCGGATGATGGCAAATACCAGACCTAACCCTGACCTAACCGGTGTTATCCTCTAAAATATAGATTGTATCCAGGATTACATCACTGTTTCAGTGGGGTACCACACTACTACGTGATCCAAACCAGAAAACGCCCAGGAGCTGACTAACAAGTATGCGAAAAATTCGAAATTATGAGCCAGATGATGGCAAATACCAGACCTAACCCTGACCTAACCGGTGTTATCCTCTAAAATATAGATTGTATCCAGGTTTTACTCACTGTTGCAGTGTGGAACGTCATTACTACGTGATCCAAACCAGAGAACGCCCAGGATCTGGCCAACAAGTATGCGAAAAATGCGAAAGTATGAGCCAGATGATTGCAAATACCAGACCTAACCCTGACCTAACCGGTGTTATCCTCTAAAATATAGATCGAATCCAGGATTACTTTACTGTTTCAGTGGGCTACCACACTACTACCTGATCCAACCCAGAAAACGGCCAGGATCTGACCAACAAGTATGCGAAAAATGCGAAAGTATGAGCCAGATGATGGCAAATACCAGACCTAACTCTGACCTAGCCGAAGTTATCCTCTAAAATATAGATTGTATACAGGTTTAACTCACTGATGCAGCGTGGAACCACATTACTGCGTGGTCCAAACCAGAAAACGCCCAGGATCTGGCCAATAAGTATGCGAAAAATGCGAAACTATAAGCCAGATGATGGCAAATAACAGACCTAACCCTGACCTAACCGGTGATATCCTCTAAAATATAGATTGTATCCTAGATAAACTCACTGTTTCAGTGTGGTACCACATTACCGCGTGATCCATACCAGAAAACGCCCAGGATCTGGTCAAAAAGTATGCGAAAAATGCGAAAGAATGAGCCAGATGAAGACAAATACCAGACCTAACCCTGACCTAACCAGTGTTATCCTCTAAAATATAGATTGTATCCAGGCTTAACTCACTGTTTCAGTGTGGCACCACAATACTACCAGATCCAAACCAGAAAACGCCCAGGATCTGGCCAAAAAGTATGCGAAAAATGCGAAAGCATGAGCCAGATGATGGCAAATACCAGACCTAACCCTAACCTAACCGGTGTTACCCTCTAATATATAGATCGAATTCAGGATTACCTTACTGTTTCAGTGCGGTACCACACTACTACCTGATCCAACCCAGAAAACGCCAAGGATCTGTCCAACAAGTATGCGAAAAATGCGAAAGTATGAGCCAGATGATGGCAAATACCAGACCTAACTCTGACCTAACCGGTGTTATCTTCTAAAATATAGATTGTATCCAGGTTTATCTCACTCTTGCAGTGTGGAACCACATTACTACGTGATCCAAACCAGAAAACGCCCAGGATCTGGCCAAGAAGTATGCGAAAAATGCGAAAGTATGAGCCAGATGATTGCAAATACCAGACCTAACCCTGACCTAACCGGTGTTATCCTATAAAATATAGATCGAATCCAGGATTACTTCACTGTTTCAGTGGGGTACCACACTACTACCTGATCCAACCCAGAAAACGCCAAGGATCTGACCAACAAGTATGCGAAAAATGCGAAAGTATGAGCCAGATGATGGCAAATACCAGACCTAACCCTGACCTAACCGGTGTTATCCTCTAAAATATAGATCGTATCCAGGTTTTACTCACTGTTGCAGTGTGGAACCACATTACTACGTGATCCAAACCAGAGAACGCCCAGGATCTGGCCAACAAGTATGCGAAAAATGCGAAAGTATGAGCCAGATGATTGCAAATACCAGACCTAACCCTGACCAAACCGGTGTTATCCTCTAAAATATAGATCGAATCCAGGATTACTTCACTGTTTCAGTGGGCTACCACACAACTACCTGATCCAACCCAGAAAACGCCCAGGATCTGACCAACAAGTATGCGAAAAATGAGAAAGTATGAGCCAGATGATGGCAAATACCAGACCTAACCCTGACCTAGCCGAAGTTATCCTCTAAAATATAGATTGTATTCAGGTTTAACTCACTGATGCAGCTTGGAACCACATTACTGCGTGGTCCAAACCAGAAAACGCCCAGGATCTGGCCAATAAGTATGCGAAAAATGCGAAACTATAAGCCAGATGATGGCAAATAACAGACCTAACCCTGACCTAACCGGTGATATCCTCTAAAATATAGATTGTATCCTAGATAAACTCACTGTTTCAGTGTGGTACCACGTTACCGCGTGATCCATACCAGAAAACGCCCAGGATCTGGTCAAAAAGTATGCGAAAAATGCGAAAGAATGAGCCAGATGAAGACAAATACCAGACCTAACCCTGACCTAACCAGTGTTATCCTCTAAAATATAGATTGTATCCAGGCTTAACTCACTGTTTCAGTGTGGCACCACACTACTACCTGATCCAAACCAGAAAACGCCCAGGATCTGGCCAATAAGTATGCGAAAAATGTGAAAGTATGAGCCAGATGATGGCAAATACCAGACCTAACGCTGACCTAACCGGTGTTATCCTCTAAAATATAGATTGTACCCAGGTTTAACTCACTGTTGCAGTGTGGAATCACATTACTACGTGATCCAAACCAGAAAACGCTCAGGATCTGTCCAACAAGTATGCGAAAAATGCGAAAGCATGAGTCAGATGATGGCAAATACCAGACCTTACCCTGACCTAGCCGGTGTTCTCCTCTAAAATATTGATTGCATCCAGGTTTAACTCACCATTGCAGTGTGGTGCCACAATACTACGTGATCCAAACCAGAAAACGCCCAGGATCTGGCCAATAAGTATGCGAAAAATGTGAAAGTATGGCCAGGTGATGGCAAATACCAGACCTAACCCTGACCTAACCGGTGTTATCCTCTAAAATATAGATTGAATCCAGGTTTGGCACACTGTTGCAGTGTGGCACCACATTACTATGTGATCCAAGCCAGAAAACGCCCAGGATCTAGCCAACAAGTATGCGAAAAATGCGAAAGTGTGAGCCAGATGATGGCAAATGCCAGACCTAACCCAAACCTAACCGGTGTTACCCTCTAATATATAGGTCGAATCCAGGATTAACTGACTCTTTCAGTGTGGTACCACATTACTACGTGATCCAAACCAGAAAACGCCCAGGATCTGGCCAACAAGTATGCGAAAGTCGAAAGTATGAGCCAGATGATGGCAAATACCAGACCTAACCCAAACCTAACCGGTGTTACCCTCTAATACATAGATCGAATCCAGGATTACTTCACTGTTTCAGTGCGGTACCACACTACTACCTGATCCAACCCAGAAAACGCCAAGGATCTGTCCAACAAGTATGCGAAAAATGCGAAAGTATGAGCCAGATGATGGCAATTACCAGACCTAACCCTGACCTAACCGGTGTTATCTTCTAAAATATAGATTGTATCCAGGTTTAACTCACTGTCGCAGTGTGGAACCACATTACTACGTGATCCAAACCAGAAAACGCGCAGGATCTGGCCAACAAGTATGCGAAATATGTGAAAGTATGAGCCTGATGATGGCAAATACCAGACCTATCACAAACGTAACCGGTGTTACCCTCTAATATATAGACCGAATCCAGGATTACTACAATGTTTCAGTGCGGTACCACAGTACTACCTGATCCAACCCAGAAAACCCCCAGGATCTGGCCAACAAGTATGCGAAAAATGCGAAAGAATGAGCCACATGATGGCAAATACCAGAACTAGCACTGACCTAGCCCGTGTTATCCTCTAAAATATAGATCGAATCCAGGATTACTTTACTGTTTCAGTGGGCTACCACACTACTACCTGATCCAACCCAGGAAACGCCCAGGATCTGACCAACAAGTATGCGAAAAATGCGAAAGTATGAGCCAGATGATGGCAAATACCAGACCTAACCCTGACCTAGCCGAAGTTATCCTCTAAAATATAGATTGTATTCAGGTTTAACTCACTGGTGCAGCGTGGAACCACATTACTGCGTGGTCCAAACCAGAAAACGCCCAGGATCTGGCCAACAAGTTTGCGAAATATGCGAGAGTATGTGCCGGATGATGGCAAATACCAGACCTAACCCTGTCCTAACCGGTGTTATCCTCTAAAATATAGATTGAATCCAGGTTTAACTCACTGTTGCAGTGCGGAACCTCATTGCTACGTGATCCAAACCAGAAAACGCCAAGGATCTGTCCAACAAGTATGCGAAAAATGCGAAAGTATGAGCCAGATGATGGCAAATACCAGACCTAACTCTGACCTAACCGGTGTTATCTTCTAAAATATAGATTGTATCCAGGTTTATCTCACTCTTGCAGTGTGGAACCACATTACTACGTGATCCAAACCAGAAAACGCCCAGGATCTGGCCAAGAAGTATGCGAAAAATGCGAAAGTATGAGCCAGATGATTGCAAATACCAGACCTAACCCTGACCTAACCGGTGTTATCCTCTAAAATATAGATCGAATCCAGGATTACTTCACTGTTTCAGTGGGGTACCACACTACTACCTGATACAACCCAGAAAACGCCCAGGATCTGACCAACAAGTATGCGAAAAATGCGAAAGTATGAGCCAGATGATGGCAAATACCAGACCTAACCCTGACCTAGCCGAAGTTATCCTCTAAAATATAGATTGTATTCAGGTTTAACTCACTGATGCAGCGTGGAACCACATTACTGCGTGGTCCAAACCAGAAAACGCCCAGGATCTGGCCAATAAGTATGCGAAAAATGCGAAACTATAAGCCAGATGATGGCAAATAACAGACCTAACCCTGACCTAACCGGTGATATCCTCTAAAATATAGATTGTATCCTAGATAAACTCACTGTTTCAGTGTGGTACCACATTACCGCGTGATCCATACCAGAAAACGCCCAGGATCTGGTCAAAAAGTATGCGAAAAATGCGAAAGAATGAGCCAGATGAAGACAAATACCAGACCTAACCCTGACCTAACCAGTGTTATCCTCTAAAATATAGATTGTATCCAGGCTTAACTCACTGTTTCAGTGTGGCACCACGCTACTACCTGATCCAAACCAGAAAACGCCCATGATCTGGCCAAAAAGTATGCGAAAAATGCGAAAGCATGAGCCAGATGATGGCAAATACCAGACCTAATCCTAACCTAACCGGTGTTACCCTCTAATATATAGATCGAATCCAGGATTACCTTACTGTTTCAGTGCGGTACCACACTACTACCTGATCCAACCCAGAAAACGCCAAGGATCTGTCCAACAAGTATGCGAAAAATGCGAAAGTATGAGCCAGATGATGGCAAATACCAGACCTAACTCTGACCTAACCGGTGTTATCTTCTAAAATATAGATTGGATCCAGGTTTATCTCACTCTTGCAGTGTGGAACCACATTACTACGTGATCCAAACCAGAAAACGCCCAGGATCTGGCCAAGAAGTATGCGAAAAATGCGAAAGTATGAGCCAGATGATTGCAAATACCAGACCTAACCCTGACCTAACCGGTGTTATCCTCTAAAATATAGATCGAATCCAGGATTACTTCACTGTTTCAGTGGGGTACCACACTACTACCTGATACAACCCAGAAAACGCCCAGGATCTGACCAACAAGTATGCGAAAAATGCGAAAGTATGAGCCAGATGATGGCAAATACCAGACCTAACCCTGACCTAGCCGGTGTTATCCTCTAAAATATAGATTGTATTCAGGTTTAACTCACTGATGCAGCGTGGAACCATATTACTGCGTGGTCCAAACCAGAAAACGCCCAGGATCTGGCCAATAAGTATGCGAAAAATGCGAAAATATAAGCCAGATGATGGCAAATAAAAAACCTAACCCTGACCTAACCGGTGTTATCCTCTAAAATATAGATTGTATCCTAGATAAACTCACTGTTTCTGTGTGGTACCACATTGCCGCGTGATCCATACCAGAAAACGCCCAGGATCTGGTCAAAAAGTATGCGAAAAATGCGAAAGAATGAGCCAGATGAAGACAAATACCAGACCTAACCCTGACCTAACCAGCGTTATCCTCTAAAATATAGATTGTATCCAGGTTTAACTCACTGTTGCAGTGTGGAACCACATTACTACGTGATCCAAACCAGAAACTGCCCAGGATCTGGCCGAAAAGTATGCGAAAAATGCGAAAGTATGAGCCAGATGATGGCAAATACCAGACCTAACCCTGACCTAACCGGTGTTATCCTCTAAAGTATAGGATGTATCCAGGATTACATCACGGTTTCAGTGGGGTACCACACTACTACGTGATCCAAACCAGAAAACGCCCAGGATCTGACAAACAAGTATGCGAAGAATGCGAAAGTATGAGCCAGATGATGGAAAATACCAGACCTAACCCTGACCTAGCCGGTGTTATCCTCTAAAATATAGATTGTATTCAGGTTTAACTCACTGATGCATCGTGGAACCACATTACTGCGTGGTCCAAACCAGAAAACGCTCAGGATCTTGCCAATAAGTATGCGAAAAATGCGAAACTATAAGCCAGATGATGGCAAATAACAGACCTAACCCTGACCTAACCGGTGATATCCTCTAAAACATAGATTGTATCCTAGATAAACTCACTGTTTCAGTGTGGTACCACATTACCGCGTGATCCATACCAGAAAACGCCCAGGATCTGGTCAAAAAGTATGCGAAAAATGCGAAAGAATGAGCCAGATGAAGACAAATACCAGACCTAACCCTGACCTAACCGGTATTATCCTCTAAAATATAGATCGAATCCAGGATTACTTCACTGTTTCAGTGGGGTACCACACTACTACCTGATCCAACCCAGAAAACGCCCAGGATCTGGCCAACAAGTATGCGAAAAATGCGAAAGTATGAGCCAGATGATGGCAAATACCAGACCTAACCCTGACCTAACCGGTGTTATCCTCTAAAATATAGATTGAATCCAGGTTTAACTCACTGTTGCAGTGTGGAACCACATTACTACGTGATCCAACTCAGAAATTGCCCAGGATCTGGCCAACAAGTATGCGAAAAATGCGGAAGTATGAGCCAGATGATAGCAAATACCAGACCTAACCCAAACCTGACCGGTGTTACCCTCTAATACATAGATCGATTCCAGGATTACTTCACTGTTTCAGTGCGGTACCACACTACTACCTGATCCAACCCAGAAAACGCCAAGGATCTGTCCAACAAGTATGCGAAAAATGCGAAAGTATGAGCCAGATGATGGCAAATACCAGACCTAACTCTGACCTAACCGGTGTTATCTTCTAAAATATAGATTGTATCCAGGTTTATCTCACTCTTGCAGTGTGGAACCACATTACTACGTGATCCAAACCAGAAAACGCCCAGGATCTGGCCAAGAAGTATGCGAAAAATGCGAAAGTATGAGCCAGATGATGGCAAATACCAGACCTAACCCTGACCTAACCGGTGTTATCCTCTAAAGTATAGGATGTATCCAGGATTACATCACTGTTTCAGTGGGGTACCACACTACTACGTGATCCAAACCAGAAAACGCCCAGGATCTGACAAACAAGTATGCGAAGAATGCGAAAGTATGAGCCAGATGATGGCAAATACCAGACCTAACCCTGACCTAGCCGAAGTTATCCTCTAAAATATAGATTGTATTCAGGTTTAACTCACTGATGCAGCGTGGAACCACATTACTGCGTGGTCCAAACCAGAAAACGCCCAGGATCTGGCCAATAAGTATGCGAAAAATGCGAAACTATAAGCCAGATGATGGCAAATAACAGACCTAACCCTGACCTAACCGGTGATATCCTCTAAAATATAGATTGTATCCTAGATAAACTCACTGTTTCAGTGTGGTACCACATTACCGCGTGATCCATACCAGAAAACGCCCAGGATCTGGTCAAAAAGTATGCGAAAAATGCGAAAGAATGAGCCAGATGAAGACAAATACCAGACCTAACCCTGACCTAACCAGTGTTATCCTCTAAAATATAGATTGTATCCAGGCTTAACTCACTGTTTCAGTGTGGCACCACGCTACTACCTGATCCAAACCAGAAAACGCCCAGGATCTGGCCAAAAAGTATGCGAAAAATGCGAAAGCATGAGCCAGATGATGGCAAATACCAGACCTAACCCTAACCTAACCGGTGTTACCCTCTAATATATAGATCGAATCCAGGATTACCTTACTGTTTCAGTGCGGTACCACACTACTACCTGATCCAACCCAGAAAACGCCAAGGATCTGTCCAACAAGTATGCGAAAAATGCGAAAGTATGAGCCAGATGATGGCAAATACCAGACCTAACTCTGACCTAACCGGTGTTATCTTCTAAAATATAGATTGGATCCAGGTTTATCTCACTCTTGCAGTGTGGAACCACATTACTACGTGATCCAAACCAGAAACTGCCCAGGATCTGGCCGAAAAGTATGCGAAAAATGCGAAAGTATGAGCCAGATGATGGCAAATACCAGACCTAACCCTAACCTAACCGGTGTTATCCTCTAAAGTATAGGATGTATCCAGGATTACATCACTGTTTCAGTGGGCTACCACACTACTACGTGATCCAAACCAGAAAACGCCCAGGATCTGACAAACAAGTATGCGAAGAATGCGAAAGTATGAGCCAGATGATGGCAAATACCAGACCTAACCCTGACCTAGCCGGTGTTATCCTCTAAAATATAGATTGTATTCAGGTTTAACTCACTGATGCATCGTGGAACCACATTACTGCGTGGTCCAAACCAGAAAACGCCCAGGATCTTGCCAATAAGTATGCGAAAAATGCAAAACTATAAGCCAGATGATGGCAAATAACAGACCTAACCCTGACCTAACCGGTGATATCCTCTAAAACATAGATTGTATCCTAGATAAACTCACTGTTTCAGTGTGGTACCACATTACCGCGTGATCCAAACCAGAAAACGACCAGGATCTGGCCAACAAGTATGCGAAAAATGCGAAAGTATGTGCCAGATGATTGCAAATACCAGACCTAACCCTGACCTAACCGGTATTATCCTCTAAAATATAGATCGAATCCAGGATTACTTCACTGTTTCAGTGGGGTACCACACTACTACCTGATCCAACCCAGAAAACGCCCAGGATCTGGCCAACAAGTATGCGAAAAATGCGAAAGTATGAGCCAGATGATGGCAAATACCAGACCTAACCCTGACCTAACCGGTGTTATCCTCTAAAATATAGATTGAATCCAGGTTTAACTCACTGTTGCAGTGTGGAACCACATTACTACGTGATCCAAACCAGAAAACGCCCTGGTTCTGGCCAATAAGTAAGCGAAAAATGCGAAACTATGAGCCAGATGATGGCAAATACCAGACCTAACACCGACCTAGTCGGTGTTATCCTCTAAAATATAGATTGAATCCAGGTTCAACTCACTGTTGCAGTGTGGCACCACATTACTACGTGATCCAACTCAGAAATCGCCCAGGATCTGGCCAACAAGTATGCGAAAAATGCGGAAGTATGAGCCAGATGATAGCAAATACCAGACCTAACCCAAACCTAACCGGTGTTATCTTCTAAAATATAGATTGTATCCAGGTTTATCTCACTCTTGCAGTGTGGAACCACATTACTACGTGATCCAAACCAGAAAACGCCCAGGATCTGGCCAAGAAGTATGCGAAAAATGCGAAAGTATGAGCCAGATGATTGCAAATACCAGACCTAACCCTGACCTAACCGGTGTTATCCTCTAAAATATAGATCGAATTCAGGATTACTTCACTGTTTCAGTGGGGTACCACACTACTACCTGATACAACCCACAAAACGCCCAGTATCTGACCAACAAGTATGCGAAAAATGCGAAAGTATGAGCCAGATGATGGCAAATACCAGACCTAACCCTGACCTAGCCGAAGTTATCCTCTAAAATATAGATTGTATTCAGGTTTAACTCACTGATGCAGCGTGGAACCACATTACTGCGTGGTCCAAACCAGAAAACGCCCAGGATCTGGCCAATAAGTATGCGAAAAATGCGAAACTATAAGCCAGATGATGGCAAATAACAGACCTAACCCTGACCTAACCGGTGATATCCTCTAAAATATAGATTGTATCCTAGATAAACTCACTGTTTCAGTGTGGTACCACATTACCGCGTGATCCATACCAGAAAACGCCCAGGATCTGGTCAAAAAGTATGCGAAAAATGCGAAAGAATGAGCCAGATGAAGACAAATACCAGACCTAACCCTGACCTAACCAGTGTTATCCTCTAAAATATAGATTGTATCCAGGCTTAACTCACTGTTTCAGTGTGGCACCACGCTACTACCTGATCCAAACCAGAAAACGCCCAGGATCTGGCCAAAAAGTATGCGAAAAATGCGAAAGCATGAGCCAGAAGATGGCAAATACCAGACCTAACCCTAACCTAACCGGTGTTACCCTCTAATATATAGATCGAATCCAGGATTACCTTACTGTTTCAGTGCGGTACCACACTACTACCTGATCCAACCCAGAAAACGCCAAGGATCTGTCCAACAAGTATGCGAAAAATGCGAAAGTATGAGCCAGATGATGGCAAATACCAGACCTAACCCTGACCTAGCCGGTGTTATCCTCTAAAATATAGATTGTATTCAGGTTTAACTCACTGATGCAGCGTGGAACCACATTACTACGTGGTCCAAACCAGAAAACGCCCAGGATCTGGCCAACAAGTATGCGAAAAATTCGAAATTATGAGCCAGATGATGGCAAATACCAACCTAACCCTGACCTAACCGGTGTTATCCTCTAAAATATAGATTGTATCCAGGTTTAACCCACTGTTGCAGTGTGGAACCACATTACTACGTGATCCAAACCAGAAAACGCCCAGGATCTGGCCGACAAGTATGCGAAAAATGCGAAAATATAAGCCAGATGATGGCAAATAACAGACCTAACCCTGACCTAACCGGTGTTATCCTCTAAAATATAGATCGAATCCAGGATTACTTCACTGTTTCAGTGGGGTACCACACTACTACCTGATACAACCCAGAAAACGCCCAGGATCTGACCAACAAGTATGCGAAAAATGCGAAAGTATGAGCCAGATGATGGCAAATACCAGACCTAACCCTGACCTAGCCGGTGTTATCCTCTAAAATATAGATTGTATTCAGGTTTAACTCACTGATGCAGCGTGGAACCACATTACTGCGTGGTCCAAACCAGAAAACGCCCAGGATCTGGCCAATAAGTATGCGAAAAATGCGAAAATATAAGCCAGATGATGGCAAATAACAGACCTAACCCTGACCTAACCGGTGTTATCCTCTAAAATATAGATTGTATCCTAGATAAACTCACTGTTTCTGTGTGGTACCACATTGCCGCGTGATCCATACCAGAAAACGCCCAGGATCTGGCCGAAAAGTATGCGAAAAATGCGAAAGTATGAGCCAGATGATGGCAAATACCAGACCTAACCCTGACCTAACCGGTGTTATCCTCTAAAGTACAGATTGTATCCAGGATTACATCACTGTTTCAGTGGGGTACCACACTACTACGTGATCCAAACCAGAAAACGCCCAGGATCTGACTATCAAGTATGCGAAGAATGCGAAAGTATGAGCCAGATGATGGCGAATACCAGACCTAACCCTGACCTAGCCGGTGCTATCCTCTAAAATATAGATTGTATTCAGGTTTAACTCACTGATGCATCGTGGAACCACATTACTGCGTGGTCCAAACCAGAAAACGCCCAGGATCTGGCCAATAAGTATGCGAAAAATGCAAAACTATAAGCCAGATGATGGCAAATAACAGACCTAACCCTGACCTAACCGGTGATATCCTCTAAAACATAGATTGTATCCTAGATAAACTCACTGTTTCAGTGTGGTACCACATTACCGCGTGATCCAAACCAGAAAACGCCCAGGATCTGGCCAACAAGTATGCGAAAAATGCGAAAGTATGTGCCAGATGATTGCAAATACCAGACCTAACCCTGACCTAACCGGTATTATCCTCTAAAATATAGATCGAATCCAGGATTACTTCACTGTTTCAGTGGGGTACCACACTACTACCTGATCCAACCCAGAAAACGCCCAGGATCTGGCCAACAAGTATGCGAAAAATGCGAAAGTATGAGCCAGATGATGGCAAATACCAGTCCTAACCCTGACCTAACCGGTGTTATCCTCTAAAATATAGATTGAATCCAGGTTTAACTCACTGTTGCAGTGTGGAACCACATTACTACGTGATCCAAACCAGAAAACGCCCAGGATCTGGCCAAGAAGTATGCGAAAAATGCGAAAGTATGAGCCAGATGATGGCAAATACCAGACCTAACCCTGACCTAGTCGGTGTTCTCCTTTAAAATATAGATTGAATCCAGGTTTAACTCACTGTTGCAGTGTGGTGCCACATCACTACGTGATCCAACCCAGAAAACGGCCAGGATCTGGCCAACAAGTATGCCAAATATGCGAAAGTATAAGCCAGATGATGGCAAATACCAGACCTAACCCGAACCTAACCGGTGTTACCCTCTAATATATAGATCGAATCCAGGATTAACTCACTGTTTCAGTGTGGTACCACATTGCTACCTGATCCAACCCAGAAAGCGCCAAGGATCTGGCCAACAAGTATGCGAAAAATGCGAAAGTATGAGCCAGATGATGGCAAATACCAGACCTAACCCTGACCTAACCGGTGTTATCCTCTAAAATATAGATTGAATCCAGGTTTACCTCACTGTTGCAGTGTGGAACCACATTACTACGTGATCCAAACCAGAAAACGCCCTGGTTCTGGCCAATAAGTAAGCGAAAAATGCGAAACTATGAGCCAGATGATGGCAAATACCAGACCTAACCCTGACATAACCGGTGATATCCTCTAAAACATAGATTGTATCCTAGATAAACTCACTGTTTCAGTGTGGTACCACATTACCGCGTGATCCAAACCAGAAAACGCCCAGGATCTGGCCAACAAGTATGCGAAAAATGCGAAAGTATGTGCCAGATGATTGCAAATACCAGACCTAACCCTGACCTAACCGGTATTATCCTCTAAAATATAGATCGAATCCAGGATTACTTCACTGTTTCAGTGGGGTACCACACTACTACCTGATCCAACCCAGAAAACGCCCAGGATCTGGCCAACAAGTATGCGAAAAATGCGAAAGTATGAGCCAGATGATGGCAAATACCAGACCTAACCCTGACCTAACCGGTGTTATCCTCTAAAATATAGATTGAATCCAGGTTTAACTCACTGTTGCAGTGTGGAACCACATTACTACGTGATCCAAACCAGAAAACGCCCAGGATCTGGCCAAGAAGTATGCGAAAAATGCGAAAGTATGAGCCAGATGATGGCAAATACCAGACCTAACCCTGACCTAGTCGGTGTTCTCCTTTAAAATATAGATTGAATCCAGGTTTAACTCACTGTTGCAGTGTGGTGCCACATCACTACGTGATCCAACCCAGAAAACGGCCAGGATCTGGCCAACAAGTATGCCAAATATGCGAAAGTATAAGCCAGATGATGGCAAATACCAGACCTAACCCGAACCTAACCGGTGTTACCCTCTAATATATAGATCGAATCCAGGATTAACTCACTGTTTCAGTGTGGTACCACATTGCTACCTGATCCAACCCAGAAAGCGCCAAGGATCTGGCCAACAAGTATGCGAAAAATGCGAAAGTATGAGCCAGATGATGGCAAATACCAGACCTAACTCTGACCTAACCGGTGTTATCTTCTGAAATATAGATTGTATCCAGGTTTACCTCACTGTTGCAGTGTGGAACCACATTACTACGTGATCCAAACCAGAAAACGCCCTGGTTCTGGCCAATAAGTAAGCGAAAAATGCGAAACTATGAGCCAGATGATGGCAAATACCAGACCTAACACCGACCTAGTCTGTGTTATGCTCTAAAATATAGATTGAATCTAGGTTTAACTCACTGTTGCAGTGTGGCACCACATTACTACGTGATCCAAACCAGAAAACGCCCTGGTTCTGGCCAATAAGTAATCGAAAAATGCGAAGGTATGAGCCAGATGATGGCAAATACCAGACCTAACCCTGACCTAACCGGTGTTACCCTCTAATATATAGATCGAATCCAGGATTACCTTACTGTTTCAGTGCGGTACCGCACTACTAACTGATCCAACCCAGAAAGCGCCAAGGATCTGGCCAACAAGTAGATGAAAAGGCGAAAGTATGAGCCAGATGATGGCAAATACCAGACCTAACCCTGACCTAGTCGGTGTTCTCCTCTAAAATATAGATTGAATCCAGGTTTAACTCACTGTTGCAGTGTGGTGCCACATTACTACGTGATCCAACCCAGAAAACGGCCAGGATCTGGCCAACAAGTATGCGAAAAATACGAAAGTATGAGCCAGATGATGGCAAATACCAGACCTAACCCTGACCTAACCGGTGTTATCCTCTAAAATATAGATTGAATCCAGGTTTAACTCACTGTTGCAGTGTGGCACCACATTACTACGTGATCCAACCCAGAAAACGCCCAGGATCTGGCCAACAAGTATGCGATAAATGCGAAAGTATGAGCCAGATGATGGCAAATACCAGACCTAACCCTGACCTAACCGGTGTTATCCTCTAAAATATAGATTGTATCCAGGTTTAACTCACTGTTGCAATGTGGAACCACATTACTACGTGATCCAACTCAGAAAGCGCCCAGGATCTGGCCAATAAGTATGCGAAAAATGCGAAACTATGAGCCAGATGATGGCAAATACCAGAACTAACACTGACCTAGCCCGTGTTATCCTCTAAAATATAGATTGAATCCAGGTTTACCTCACTGTTGCAGTGTGGTGCCACATTACTACGTGAACCAAACCAGAAAGCGCCCAGGATCTGGCCAACAAGTATGCGTAAAATGCGAAAGTATGAGCCAGATGATGGCAAGTACCAGACCTAACCCTGACCTAACCGGTGTTATCCTCTAAAGTATAGATTGTATCCAGGTTTAACTCACTGTTGCAGTGTGGTGCCACATTACTACGTGATCCAACCCAGAAAACGGCCAGGATCTGGCCAACAAGTATGCGAAATATGCGAAAGTATGAGCCGGATGATGGCAAATACCAGACCTAACCCTGACCTAGTCGGTGTTCTCCTTTAAAATATAGATTGAATCCAGGTTTAACTCACTGTTGCAGTGTGGTGCCACATTACTACGTGATCCAACCCAGAAAACGGCCAGGATCTGGCCAACAAGTATGCGAAATATGCGAAAGTATGAGCCGGATGATGGCAAATACCAGACCTAACCCTGACCTAGTCGGTGTTCTCCTTTAAAATATAGATTGAATCCAGGTTTAACTCACTGTTGCAGTGTGGTGCCACATTACTACGTGATCCAACTCAGAAAGCGCCCAGGATCTGGCCAATAAGTATGCGAAATATGCGATAGTATGAGCCGGATGATGGCAAATACCAGACCTAACCCTGTACTAACCGGTGTTATCCTCTAAAATATAGATTGAATCCAGGTTTAAATCACTGTTGCAGTGCGGAACCTCATTGCTACGTGATCCAAACCAGAAAATGCCCAGGATCTGGCCAATAAGTATGCGAAATATGCGATAGTATGAGCCGGATGATGGCAAATACCAGACCTAACCCTGTACTAACCGGTGTTCTCCTTTAAAATATAGATTGAATCCAGGTTTAACTCACTGTTGCAGTGTGGTGCCACATTACTACGTGATCCAACCCAGAAAACGGCCAGGATCTGGCCAACAAGTATGCGAAATATGCGAAAGTATAAGCCAGATGATGGCAAATACCAGACCTAACCCAAACCTAACCGGTGTTACCCTCTAATATATAGATCGAATCCAGGATTAACTCACTGTTTCAGTGTGGTACCACATTACTACCTGATCCAACCCAGAAAGCGCCTAGGATCTGGCCAACAAGTATGCGAAAAATGCGAAAGTATGAGCCAGATGATGGCAAATACCAGACCTAACCCTGACCTAACCGGTGTTATCCTCTAAAATATAGATTGAATCCAGGTTTAACTCACTGTTGCAGTGTGGCACCACATTACTACGTGATCCAACCCAGAAAACGCCCAGGATCTGGCCAACAAGTATGCGAAAAATGCGAAAGTATGTGCCAGATGATTGCAAATACCAGACCTAACCCTGACCTAACCGGTATTATCCTCTAAAATATAGATCGAATCCAGGATTACTTCACTGTTTCAGTGGGGTACCACACTACTACCTGATCCAACCCAGAAAACGCCCAGGATCTGGCCAACAAGTATGCGAAAAATGCGAAAGTATGAGCCAGATGATGGCAAATACCAGACCTAACCCTGACCTAACCGGTGTTATCCTCTAAAATATAGATTGAATCCAGGTTTAACTCACTGTTGCAGTGTGGAACCACATTACTACGTGATCCAAACCAGAAAACGCCCTGGTTCTGGCCAATAAGTAAGCGAAAAATGCGAAACTATGAGCCAGATGATGGCAAATACCAGACCTAACCCTGACCTAACCGGTGTTATCCTCTAAAATATAGATCGAATTCAGGATTACTTCACTGTTTCAGTGGGGTACCACACTACTACCTGATACAACCCAGAAAACGCCCAGTATCTGACCAACAAGTATGCGAAAAATGCGAAAGTATGAGCCAGATGATGGCAAATACCAGACCTAACCCTGACCTAGCCGAAGTTATCCTCTAAAATATAGATTGTATTCAGGTTTAACTCACTGATGCAGCGTGGAACCACATTACTGCGTGGTCCAAACCAGAAAACGCCCAGGATCTGGCCAATAAGTATGCGAAAAATGCGAAACTATAAGCCAGATGATGGCAAATAACAGACCTAACCCTGACCTAACCGGTGATATCCTCTAAAATATAGATTGTATCCTAGATAAACTCACTGTTTCAGTGTGGTACCACATTACCGCGTGATCCATACCAGAAAACGCCCAGGATCTGGCCGAAAAGTATGCGAAAAATGCGAAAGTATGAGCCAGATGATGGCAAATACCAGACCTAACCCTGACCTAACCGGTGTTATCCTCTAAAGTATAGATTGTATCCAGGATTACATCACTGTTTCAGTGGGGTACCACACTACTACGTGATCCAAACCAGAAAACGCCCAGTATCTGACCAACAAGTATGCGAAAAATGCGAAAGTATGAGCCAGATGATGGCAAATACCAGACCTAACCCTGACCTAGCCGAAGTTATCCTCTAAAATATAGATTGTATCCAGGCTTAACTCACTGTTTCAGTGTGGCACCACGCTACTACCTGATCCAAACCAGAAAACGCCCAGGATCTGGCCAAAAAGTATGCGAAAAATGCGAAAGCATGAGCCAGAAGATGGCAAATACCAGACCTAACCCTAACCTAACCGGTGTTACCCTCTAATATATAGATCGAATCCAGGATTACCTTACTGTTTCAGTGCGGTACCACACTACTACCTGATCCAACCCAGAAAACGCCAAGGATCTGTCCAACAAGTATGCGAAAAATGCGAAAGTATGAGCCAGATGATGGCAAATACCAGACCTAACCCTGACCTAGCCGGTGTTATCCTCTAAAATATAGATTGTATTCAGGTTTAACTCACTGATGCAGCGTGGAACCACATTACTACGTGGTCCAAACCAGAAAACGCCCAGGATCTGGCCAACAAGTATGCGAAAAATTCGAAATTATGAGCCAGATGATGGCAAACACCAACCTAACCCTGACCTAACCGGTGTTATCCTCTAAAATATAGATTGTATCCAGGTTTAACCCACTGTTGCAGTGTGGAACCACATTACTACGTGATCCAAACCAGAAACTGCCCAGGATCTGGCCGAAAAGTATGCGAAAAATGCGAAAGTATGAGCCAGATGATGGCAAATAACAGACCTAACCCTGACCTAACCGGTGCTATCCTCTAAAATATTGATTGTATCCTAGATAAACTCACTGTTTCTGTGTGGTACCACATTGCCGCGTGATCCATACCAGAAAACGCCCAGGATCTGGTCAAAAAGTATGCGAAAAATGCGAAAGAATGAGCCAGATGAAGACAAATACCAGACCTAACCCTAACCTAACCGGTGTTACCCTCTAATATATAGATCGAATCCAGGATTACTTCACTGTTTCAGTGGGGTACCACACTACTACCTGATACAACCCAGAAAACGCCCAGGATCTGACCAACAAGTATGCGAAAAATGCGAAAGTATGAGCCAGATGATGGCAAATACCAGACCTAACCCTGACCTAGCCGGTGTTATCCTCTAAAATATAGATTGTATTCAGGTTTAACTCACTGATGCAGCGTGGAACCACATTACTGCGTGGTCCAAACCAGAAAACGCCCAGGATCTGGCCAATAAGTATGCGAAAAATGCGAAAATATAAGCCAGATGATGGCAAATAACAGACCTAACCCTGACCTAACCGGTGTTATCCTCTAAAATATAGATTGTATCCTAGATAAACTCACTGTTTCTGTGTGGTACCACATTGCCGCGTGATCCATACCAGAAAACGCCCAGGATCTGGTCAAAAAGTATGCGAAAAATGCGAAAGAATGAGCCAGATGAAGACAAATACCAGACCTAACCCTGACCTAACCAGTGTTATCCTCTAAAATATAGATTGTATCCAGGTTTAACTCACTGTTGCAGTGTGGAACCACATTACTACGTGATCCAAACCAGAAACTGCCCAGGATCTGGCCGAAAAGTATGCGAAAAATGCGAAAGTATGAGCCAGATGATGGCAAATACCAGACCTAACCCTGACCTAACCGGTGTTATCCTCTAAAGTATAGATTGTATCCAGGATTACATCACTGTTTCAGTGGGGTACCACACTACTACGTGATCCAAACCAGAAAACGCCCAGGATCTGACTAACAAGTATGCGAAGAATGCGAAAGTATGAGCCAGATGATGGCAAATACCAGACCTAACCCTGACCTAGCCGGTGCTATCCTCTAAAATATAGATTGTATTCAGGTTTAACTCACTGATGCATCGTGGAACCACATTACTGCGTGGTCCAAACCAGAAAACGCCCAGGATCTGGCCAATAAGTATGCGAAAAATTCGAAATTATGAGCCAGATGATGGCAAATACCAACCTAACCCTGACCTAACCGGTGTTATCCTCTAAAATATAGATTGTATCCAGGTTTAACCCACTGTTGCAGTGTGGAACCACATTACTACGTGATCCAAACCAGAAAACGCCCAGGATCTGGCCGACAAGTATGCGAAAAATGCAAAACTATAAGCCAGATGATGGCAAATAACAGACCTAACCCTGACCTAACCGGTGATATCCTCTAAAACATAGATTGTATCCTAGATAAACTCACTGTTTCAGTGTGGTACCACATTACCGCGTGATCCAAACCAGAAAACGCCCAGGATCTGGCCAACAAGTATGCGAAAAATGCGAAACTATGAGCCAGATGATGGCAAATACCAGAACTAACACTGACCTAGCCCGTGTTATCCTCTAAAATATAGATTGAATCCAGGTTTACCTCACTGTTGCAGTGTGGTGCCACATTACTACGTGATCCAACCCAGAAAACGGCCAGGATCTGGCCAACAAGTATGCGTAAAATGCGAAACTATGAGCCAGATGATGGCAAATACCAGAACTAACACTGACCTAGCCCGTGTTATCCTCTAAAATATAGATTGAATCCAGGTTTACCTCACTGTTGCAGTGTGGTGCCACATTACTACGTGAACCAAACCAGAAAGCGCCCAGGATCTGGCCAACAAGTATGCGTAAAATGCGAAAGTATGAGCCAGATGATGGCAAGTACCAGACCTAACCCTGACCTAACCGGTGTTATCCTCTAAAGTATAGATTGTATCCAGGTTTAACTCACTGTTGCAGTGTGGTGCCACATTACTACGTGATCCAACCCAGAAAACGGCCAGGATCTGGCCAACAAGTATGCGAAATATGCGAAAGTATGAGCCGGATGATGGCAAATACCAGACCTAACCCTGACCTAGTCGGTGTTCTCCTTTAAAATATAGATTGAATCCAGGTTTAACTCACTGTTGCAGTGTGGTGCCACATTACTACGTGATCCAACCCAGAAAACGGCCAGGATCTGGCCAACAAGTATGCGAAATATACGAAAGTATGAGCCGGATGATGGCAAATACCAGACCTAACCCTGACCTAGTCGGTGTTCTCCTTTAAAATATAGATTGAATCCAGGTTTAACTCACTGTTGCAGTGTGGTGCCACATTACTACGTGATCCAACTCAGAAAGCGCCCAGGATCTGGCCAATAAGTATGCGAAATATGCGATAGTATGAGCCGGATGATGGCAAATACCAGACCTAACCCTGTACTAACCGGTGTTATCCTCTAAAATATAGATTGAATCCAGGTTTAAATCACTGTTGCAGTGCGGAACCTCATTGCTACGTGATCCAAACCAGAAAATGCCCAGGATCTGGCCAACAAGTATGCGTAAAATGCGAAAGTATGAGCCAGATGATGGCAAGTACCAGACCTAACCCTGACCTAACCGGTGTTATTCGCTAAAGTATAGATTGTATCCAGGTTTAACTCACTGTTGCAGTGTGGTGCCACATTACTACGTGATCCAACCCAGAAAACGGCCAGGATCTGGCCAACAAGTATGCGAAATATGCGAAAGTATGAGCCGGATGATGGCAAATACCAGACCTAACCCTGACCTAGTCGGTGTTCTCCTTTAAAATATAGATTGAATCCAGGTTTAACTCACTGTTGCAGTGTGGTGCCACATTACTACGTGATCCAACCCAGAAAACGGCCAGGATCTGGCCAACAAGTATGCGAAATATGCGAAAGTATAAGCCAGATGATGGCAAATACCAGACCTAACCCAAACCTAACCGGTGTTACCCTCTAATATATAGATCGAATCCAGGATTAACTCACTGTTTCAGTGTGGTACCACATTACTACCTGATCCAACCCAGAAAGCGCCTAGGATCTGGCCAACAAGTATGCGAAAAATGCGAAAGTATGAGCCAGATGATGGCAAATACCAGACCTAACCCTGACCTAACCGGTGTTATCCTCTAAAATATAGATTGAATCCAGGTTTAACTCACTGTTCCAGTGTGGCACCACATTACTACGTGATCCAACCCAGAAAACGCCCAGGATCTGGCCAACAAGTATGCGAAAAATGCGAAAGTATGTGCCAGATGATTGCAAATACCAGACCTAACCCTGACCTAACCGGTATTATCCTCTAAAATATAGATCGAATCCAGGATTACTTCACTGTTTCAGTGGGGTACCACACTACTACCTGATCCAACCCAGAAAACGCCCAGGATCTGGCCAACAAGTATGCGAAAAATGCGAAAGTATGAGCCAGATGATGGCAAATACCAGACCTAACCCTGACCTAACCGGTGTTATCCTCTAAAATATAGATTGAATCCAGGTTTAACTCACTGTTGCAGTGTGGAACCACATTACTACGTGATCCAAACCAGAAAACGCCCTGGTTCTGGCCAATAAGTAAGCGAAAAATGCGAAACTATGAGCCAGATGATGGCAAATACCAGACCTAACCCTGACCTAACCGGTGTTATCCTCTAAAATATAGATCGAATTCAGGATTACTTCACTGTTTCAGTGGGGTACCACACTACTACCTGATACAACCCAGAAAACGCCCAGTATCTGACCAACAAGTATGCGAAAAATGCGAAAGTATGAGCCAGATGATGGCAAATACCAGACCTAACCCTGACCTAGCCGAAGTTATCCTCTAAAATATAGATTGTATTCAGGTTTAACTCACTGATGCAGCGTGGAACCACATTACTGCGTGGTCCAAACCAGAAAACGCCCAGGATCTGGCCAATAAGTATGCGAAAAATGCGAAACTATAAGCCAGATGATGGCAAATAACAGACCTAACCCTGACCTAACCGGTGATATCCTCTAAAATATAGATTGTATCCTAGATAAACTCACTGTTTCAGTGTGGTACCACATTACCGCGTGATCCATACCAGAAAACGCCCAGGATCTGGCCGAAAAGTATGCGAAAAATGCGAAAGTATGAGCCAGATGATGGCAAATACCAGACCTAACCCTGACCTAACCGGTGTTATCCTCTAAAGTATAGATTGTATCCAGGATTACATCACTGTTTCAGTGGGGTACCACACTACTACGTGATCCAAACCAGAAAACGCCCAGTATCTGACCAACAAGTATGCGAAAAATGCGAAAGTATGAGCCAGATGATGGCAAATACCAGACCTAACCCTGACCTAGCCGAAGTTATCCTCTAAAATATAGATTGTATCCAGGCTTAACTCACTGTTTCAGTGTGGCACCACGCTACTACCTGATCCAAACCAGAAAACGCCCAGGATCTGGCCAAAAAGTATGCGAAAAATGCGAAAGCATGAGCCAGAAGATGGCAAATACCAGACCTAACCCTAACCTAACCGGTGTTACCCTCTAATATATAGATCGAATCCAGGATTACCTTACTGTTTCAGTGCGGTACCACACTACTACCTGATCCAACCCAGAAAACGCCAAGGATCTGTCCAACAAGTATGCGAAAAATGCGAAAGTATGAGCCAGATGATGGCAAATACCAGACCTAACCCTGACCTAGCCGGTGTTATCCTCTAAAATATAGATTGTATTCAGGTTTAACTCACTGATGCAGCGTGGAACCACATTACTACGTGGTCCAAACCAGAAAACGCCCAGGATCTGGCCAACAAGTATGCGAAAAATTCGAAATTATGAGCCAGATGATGGCAAATACCAACCTAACCCTGACCTAACCGGTGTTATCCTCTAAAATATAGATTGTATCCAGGTTTAACCCACTGTTGCAGTGTGGAACCACATTACTACGTGATCCAAACCAGAAAACGCCCAGGATCTGGCCGACAAGTATGCGAAAAATGCGAAAATATAAGCCAGATGATGGCAAATAACAGACCTAACCCTGACCTAACCGGTGCTATCCTCTAAAATATTGATTGTATCCTAGATAAACTCACTGTTTCTGTGTGGTACCACATTGCCGCGTGATCCATACCAGAAAACGCCCAGGATCTGGTCAAAAAGTATGCGAAAAATGCGAAAGAATGAGCCAGATGAAGACAAATACCAGACCTAACCCTAACCTAACCGGTGTTACCCTCTAATATATAGATCGAATCCAGGATTACTTCACTGTTTCAGTGGGGTACCACACTACTACCTGATACAACCCAGAAAACGCCCAGGATCTGACCAACAAGTATGCGAAAAATGCGAAAGTATGAGCCAGATGATGGCAAATACCAGACCTAACCCTGACCTAGCCGGTGTTATCCTCTAAAATATAGATTGTATTCAGGTTTAACTCACTGATGCAGCGTGGAACCACATTACTGCGTGGTCCAAACCAGAAAACGCCCAGGATCTGGCCAATAAGTATGCGAAAAATGCGAAAATATAAGCCAGATGATGGCAAATAACAGATCTAACCCTGACCTAACCGGTGTTATCCTCTAAAATATAGATTGTATCCTAGATAAACTCACTGTTTCTGTGTGGTACCACATTGCCGCGTGATCCATACCAGAAAACGCCCAGGATCTGGTCAAAAAGTATGCGAAAAATGCGAAAGAATGAGCCAGATGAAGACAAATACCAGACCTAACCCTGACCTAACCAGTGTTATCCTCTAAAATATAGATTGTATCCAGGTTTAACTCACTGTTGCAGTGTGGAACCACATTACTACGTGATCCAAACCAGAAACTGCCCAGGATCTGGCCGAAAAGTATGCGAAAAATGCGAAAGTATGAGCCAGATGATGGCAAATACCAGACCTAACCCTGACCTAGCCGAAGTTATCCTCTAAAATATAGATTGTATCCAGGCTTAACTCACTGTTTCAGTGTGGCACCACGCTACTACCTGATCCAAACCAGAAAACGCCCAGGATCTGGCCAAAAAGTATGCGAAAAATGCGAAAGCATGAGCCAGAAGATGGCAAATACCAGACCTAACCCTAACCTAACCGGTGTTACCCTCTAATATATAGATCGAATCCAGGATTACCTTACTGTTTCAGTGCGGTACCACACTACTACCTGATCCAACCCAGAAAACGCCAAGGATCTGTCCAACAAGTATGCGAAAAATGCGAAAGTATGAGCCAGATGATGGCAAATACCAGACCTAACCCTGACCTAGCCGGTGTTATCCTCTAAAATATAGATTGTATTCAGGTTTAACTCACTGATGCAGCGTGGAACCACATTACTACGTGGTCCAAACCAGAAAACGCCCAGGATCTGGCCAACAAGTATGCGAAAAATTCGAAATTATGAGCCAGATGATGGCAAATACCAACCTAACCCTGACCTAACCGGTGTTATCCTCTAAAATATAGATTGTATCCAGGTTTAACCCACTGTTGCAGTGTGGAACCACATTACTACGTGATCCAAACCAGAAAACGCCCAGGATCAGGCCGACAAGTATGCGAAAAATGCGAAAATATAAGCCAGATGATGGCAAATAACAGACCTAACCCTGACCTAACCGGTGCTATCCTCTAAAATATTGATTGTATCCTAGATAAACTCACTGTTTCTGTGTGGTACCACATTGCCGCGTGATCCATACCAGAAAACGCCCAGGATCTGGTCAAAAAGTATGCGAAAAATGCGAAAGAATGAGCCAGATGAAGACAAATACCAGACCTAACCCTAACCTAACCGGTGTTACCCTCTAATATATAGATCGAATCCAGGATTACTTCACTGTTTCAGTGGGGTACCACACTACTACCTGATACAACCCAGAAAACGCCCAGGATCTGACCAACAAGTATGCGAAAAATGCGAAAGTATGAGCCAGATGATGGCAAATACCAGACCTAACCCTGACCTAGCCGGTGTTATCCTCTAAAATATAGATTGTATTCAGGTTTAACTCACTGATGCAGCGTGGAACCACATTACTGCGTGGTCCAAACCAGAAAACGCCCAGGATCTGGCCAATAAGTATGCGAAAAATGCGAAAATATAAGCCAGATGATGGCAAATAACAGATCTAACCCTGACCTAACCGGTGTTATCCTCTAAAATATAGATTGTATCCTAGATAAACTCACTGTTTCTGTGTGGTACCACATTGCCGCGTGATCCATACCAGAAAACGCCCAGGATCTGGTCAAAAAGTATGCGAAAAATGCGAAAGAATGAGCCAGATGAAGACAAATACCAGACCTAACCCTGACCTAACCAGTGTTATCCTCTAAAATATAGATTGTATCCAGGTTTAACTCACTGTTGCAGTGTGGAACCACATTACTACGTGATCCAAACCAGAAACTGCCCAGGATCTGGCCGAAAAGTATGCGAAAAATGCGAAAGTATGAGCCAGATGATGGCAAATACCAGACCTAACCCTGACCTAACCGGTGTTATCCTCTAAAGTATAGATCGAATCCAGGATTACCTTACTGTTTCAGTGCGGTACCACACTACTACCTGATCCAACCCAGAAAACGCCAAGGATCTGTCCAACAAGTATGCGAAAAATGCGAAAGTATGAGCCAGATGATGGCAAATACCAGACCTAACCCTGACCTAGCCGGTGTTATCCTCTAAAATATAGATTGTATTCAGGTTTAACTCACTGATGCAGCGTGGAACCACATTACTACGTGGTCCAAACCAGAAAACGCCCAGGATCTGGCCAACAAGTATGCGAAAAATTCGAAATTATGAGCCAGATGATGGCAAATACCAACCTAACCCTGACCTAACCGGTGTTATCCTCTAAAATATAGATTGTATCCAGGTTTAACCCACTGTTGCAGTGTGGAACCACATTACTACGTGATCCAAACCAGAAAACGCCCAGGATCTGGCCGACAAGTATGCGAAAAATGCGAAAATATAAGCCAGATGATGGCAAATAACAGACCTAACCCTGACCTAACCGGTGCTATCCTCTAAAATATTGATTGTATCCTAGATAAACTCACTGTTTCTGTGTGGTACCACATTGCCGCGTGATCCATACCAGAAAACGCCCAGGATCTGGTCAAAAAGTATGCGAAAAATGCGAAAGAATGAGCCAGATGAAGACAAATACCAGACCTAACCCTAACCTAACCGGTGTTACCCTCTAATATATAGATCGAATCCAGGATTACTTCACTGTTTCAGTGGGGTACCACACTACTACCTGATACAACCCAGAAAACGCCCAGGATCTGACCAACAAGTATGCGAAAAATGCGAAAGTATGAGCCAGATGATGGCAAATACCAGACCTAACCCTGACCTAGCCGGTGTTATCCTCTAAAATATAGATTGTATTCAGGTTTAACTCACTGATGCAGCGTGGAACCACATTACTGCGTGGTCCAAACCAGAAAACGCCCAGGATCTGGCCAATAAGTATGCGAAAAATGCGAAAATATAAGCCAGATGATGGCAAATAACAGACCTAACCCTGACCTAACCGGTGTTATCCTCTAAAATATAGATTGTATCCTAGATAAACTCACTGTTTCTGTGTGGTACCACATTGCCGCGTGATCCATACCAGAAAACGCCCAGGATCTGGTCAAAAAGTATGCGAAAAATGCGAAAGAATGAGCCAGATGAAGACAAATACCAGACCTAACCCTGACCTAACCAGTGTTATCCTCTAAAATATAGATTGTATCCAGGTTTAACTCACTGTTGCAGTGTGGAACCACATTACTACGTGATCCAAACCAGAAACTGCCCAGGATCTGGCCGAAAAGTATGCGAAAAATGCGAAAGTATGAGCCAGATGATGGCAAATACCAGACCTAACCCTGACCTAACCGGTGTTATCCTCTAAAGTATAGATTGTATCCAGGATTACATCACTGTTTCAGTGGGGTACCACACTACTACGTGATCCAAACCAGAAAACGCCCAGGATCTGACTAACAAGTATGCGAAGAATGCGAAAGTATGAGCCAGATGATGGCAAATACCAGACCTAACCCTGACCTAGCCGGTGCTATCCTCTAAAATATAGATTGTATTCAGGTTTAACTCACTGATGCATCGTGGAACCACATTACTGCGTGGTCCAAACCAGAAAACGCCCAGGATCTGGCCAATAAGTATGCGAAAAATTCGAAATTATGAGCCAGATGATGGCAAATACCAACCTAACCCTGACCTAACCGGTGTTATCCTCTAAAATATAGATTGTATCCAGGTTTAACCCACTGTTGCAGTGTGGAACCACATTACTACGTGATCCAAACCAGAAAACGCCCAGGATCTGGCCGACAAGTATGCGAAAAATGCAAAACTATAAGCCAGATGATGGCAAATAACAGACCTAACCCTGACCTAACCGGTGATATCCTCTAAAACATAGATTGTATCCTAGATAAACTCACTGTTTCAGTGTGGTACCACATTACCGCGTGATCCAAACCAGAAAACGCCCAGGATCTGGCCAACAAGTATGCGAAAAATGCGAAACTATGAGCCAGATGATGGCAAATACCAGAACTAACACTGACCTAGCCCGTGTTATCCTCTAAAATATAGATTGAATCCAGGTTTACCTCACTGTTGCAGTGTGGTGCCACATTACTACGTGATCCAACCCAGAAAACGGCCAGGATCTGGCCAACAAGAATGCGTAAAATGCGAAACTATGAGCCAGATGATGGCAAATACCAGAACTAACACTGACCTAGCCCGTGTTATCCTCTAAAATATAGATTGAATCCAGGTTTACCTCACTGTTGCAGTGTGGTGCCACATTACTACGTGAACCAAACCAGAAAGCGCCCAGGATCTGGCCAACAAGTATGCGTAAAATGCGAAAGTATGAGCCAGATGATGGCAAGTACCAGACCTAACCCTGACCTAACCGGTGTTATCCTCTAAAGTATAGATTGTATCCAGGTTTAACTCACTGTTGCAGTGTGGTGCCACATTACTACGTGATCCAACCCAGAAAACGGCCAGGATCTGGCCAACAAGTATGCGAAATATGCGAAAGTATGAGCCGGATGATGGCAAATACCAGACCTAACCCTGACCTAGTCGGTGTTCTCCTTTAAAATATAGATTGAATCCAGGTTTAACTCACTGTTGCAGTGTGGTGCCACATTACTACGTGATCCAACCCAGAAAACGGCCAGGATCTGGCCAACAAGTATGCGAAATATACGAAAGTATGAGCCGGATGATGGCAAATACCAGACCTAACCCTGACCTAGTCGGTGTTCTCCTTTAAAATATAGATTGAATCCAGGTTTAACTCACTGTTGCAGTGTGGTGCCACATTACTACGTGATCCAACTCAGAAAGCGCCCAGGATCTGGCCAATAAGTATGCGAAATATGCGATAGTATGAGCCGGATGATGGCAAATACCAGACCTAACCCTGTACTAACCGGTGTTATCCTCTAAAATATAGATTGAATCCAGGTTTAAATCACTGTTGCAGTGCGGAACCTCATTGCTACGTGATCCAAACCAGAAAATGCCCAGGATCTGGCCAACAAGTATGCGTAAAATGCGAAAGTATGAGCCAGATGATGGCAAGTACCAGACCTAACCCTGACCTAACCGGTGTTATTCGCTAAAGTATAGATTGTATCCAGGTTTAACTCACTGTTGCAGTGTGGTGCCACATTACTACGTGATCCAACCCAGAAAACGGCCAGGATCTGGCCAACAAGTATGCGAAATATGCGAAAGTATGAGCCGGATGATGGCAAATACCAGACCTAACCCTGACCTAGTCGGTGTTCTCCTTTAAAATATAGATTGAATCCAGGTTTAACTCACTGTTGCAGTGTGGTGCCACATTACTACGTGATCCAACCCAGAAAACGGCCAGGATCTGGCCAACAAGTATGCGAAATATGCGAAAGTATAAGCCAGATGATGGCAAATACCAGACCTAACCCAAACCTAACCGGTGTTACCCTCTAATATATAGATCGAATCCAGGATTAACTCACTGTTTCAGTGTGGTACCACATTACTACCTGATCCAACCCAGAAAGCGCCTAGGATCTGGCCAACAAGTATGCGAAAAATGCGAAAGTATGAGCCAGATGATGGCAAATACCAGACCTAACCCTGACCTAACCGGTGTTATCCTCTAAAATATAGATTGAATCCAGGTTTAACTCACTGTTGCAGTGTGGCACCACATTACTACGTGATCCAACCCAGAAAACGCCCAGGATCTGGCCAACAAGTATGCGAAAAATGCGAAAGTATGTGCCAGATGATTGCAAATACCAGACCTAACCCTGACCTAACCGGTATTATCCTCTAAAATATAGATCGAATCCAGGATTACTTCACTGTTTCAGTGGGGTACCACACTACTACCTGATCCAACCCAGAAAACGCCCAGGATCTGGCCAACAAGTATGCGAAAAATGCGAAAGTATGAGCCAGATGATGGCAAATACCAGACCTAACCCTGACCTAACCGGTGTTATCCTCTAAAATATAGATTGAATCCAGGTTTAACTCACTGTTGCAGTGTGGAACCACATTACTACGTGATCCAAACCAGAAAACGCCCTGGTTCTGGCCAATAAGTAAGCGAAAAATGCGAAACTATGAGCCAGATGATGGCAAATACCAGACCTAACCCTGACCTAACCGGTGTTATCCTCTAAAATATAGATCGAATTCAGGATTACTTCACTGTTTCAGTGGGGTACCACACTACTACCTGATACAACCCAGAAAACGCCCAGTATCTGACCAACAAGTATGCGAAAAATGCGAAAGTATGAGCCAGATGATGGCAAATACCAGACCTAACCCTGACCTAGCCGAAGTTATCCTCTAAAATATAGATTGTATTCAGGTTTAACTCACTGATGCAGCGTGGAACCACATTACTGCGTGGTCCAAACCAGAAAACGCCCAGGATCTGGCCAATAAGTATGCGAAAAATGCGAAACTATAAGCCAGATGATGGCAAATAACAGACCTAACCCTGACCTAACCGGTGATATCCTCTAAAATATAGATTGTATCCTAGATAAACTCACTGTTTCAGTGTGGTACCACATTACCGCGTGATCCATACCAGAAAACGCCCAGGATCTGGCCGAAAAGTATGCGAAAAATGCGAAAGTATGAGCCAGATGATGGCAAATACCAGACCTAACCCTGACCTAACCGGTGTTATCCTCTAAAGTATAGATTGTATCCAGGATTACATCACTGTTTCAGTGGGGTACCACACTACTACGTGATCCAAACCAGAAAACGCCCAGTATCTGACCAACAAGTATGCGAAAAATGCGAAAGTATGAGCCAGATGATGGCAAATACCAGACCTAACCCTGACCTAGCCGAAGTTATCCTCTAAAATATAGATTGTATCCAGGCTTAACTCACTGTTTCAGTGTGGCACCACGCTACTACCTGATCCAAACCAGAAAACGCCCAGGATCTGGCCAAAAAGTATGCGAAAAATGCGAAAGCATGAGCCAGAAGATGGCAAATACCAGACCTAACCCTAACCTAACCGGTGTTACCCTCTAATATATAGATCGAATCCAGGATTACCTTACTGTTTCAGTGCGGTACCACACTACTACCTGATCCAACCCAGAAAACGCCAAGGATCTGTCCAACAAGTATGCGAAAAATGCGAAAGTATGAGCCAGATGATGGCAAATACCAGACCTAACCCTGACCTAGCCGGTGTTATCCTCTAAAATATAGATTGTATTCAGGTTTAACTCACTGATGCAGCGTGGAACCACATTACTACGTGGTCCAAACCAGAAAACGCCCAGGATCTGGCCAACAAGTATGCGAAAAATTCGAAATTATGAGCCAGATGATGGCAAATACCAACCTAACCCTGACCTAACCGGTGTTATCCTCTAAAATATAGATTGTATCCAGGTTTAACCCACTGTTGCAGTGTGGAACCACATTACTACGTGATCCAAACCAGAAAACGCCCAGGATCTGGCCGACAAGTATGCGAAAAATGCGAAAATATAAGCCAGATGATGGCAAATAACAGACCTAACCCTGACCTAACCGGTGCTATCCTCTAAAATATTGATTGTATCCTAGATAAACTCACTGTTTCTGTGTGGTACCACATTGCCGCGTGATCCATACCAGAAAACGCCCAGGATCTGGTCAAAAAGTATGCGAAAAATGCGAAAGAATGAGCCAGATGAAGACAAATACCAGACCTAACCCTAACCTAACCGGTGTTACCCTCTAATATATAGATCGAATCCAGGATTACTTCACTGTTTCAGTGGGGTACCACACTACTACCTGATACAACCCAGAAAACGCCCAGGATCTGACCAACAAGTATGCGAAAAATGCGAAAGTATGAGCCAGATGATGGCAAATACCAGACCTAACCCTGACCTAGCCGGTGTTATCCTCTAAAATATAGATTGTATTCAGGTTTAACTCACTGATGCAGCGTGGAACCACATTACTGCGTGGTCCAAACCAGAAAACGCCCAGGATCTGGCCAATAAGTATGCGAAAAATGCGAAAATATAAGCCAGATGATGGCAAATAACAGATCTAACCCTGACCTAACCGGTGTTATCCTCTAAAATATAGATTGTATCCTAGATAAACTCACTGTTTCTGTGTGGTACCACATTGCCGCGTGATCCATACCAGAAAACGCCCAGGATCTGGTCAAAAAGTATGCGAAAAATGCGAAAGAATGAGCCAGATGAAGACAAATACCAGACCTAACCCTGACCTAACCAGTGTTATCCTCTAAAATATAGATTGTATCCAGGTTTAACTCACTGTTGCAGTGTGGAACCACATTACTACGTGATCCAAACCAGAAACTGCCCAGGATCTGGCCGAAAAGTATGCGAAAAATGCGAAAGTATGAGCCAGATGATGGCAAATACCAGACCTAACCCTGACCTAACCGGTGTTATCCTCTAAAGTATAGATTGTATCCAGGATTACATCACTGTTTCAGTGGGGTACCACACTACTACGTGATCCAAACCAGAAAACGCCCAGGATCTGACTAACAAGTATGCGAAGAATGCGAAAGTATGAGCCAGATGATGGCAAATACCAGACCTAACCCTGACCTAGCCGGTGCTATCCTCTAAAATATAGATTGTATTCAGGTTTAACTCACTGATGCATCGTGGAACCACATTACTGCGTGGTCCAAACCAGAAAACGCCCAGGATCTGGCCAATAAGTATGCGAAAAATTCGAAATTATGAGCCAGATGATGGCAAATACCAACCTAACCCTGACCTAACCGGTGTTATCCTCTAAAATATAGATTGTATCCAGGTTTAACCCACTGTTGCAGTGTGGAACCACATTACTACGTGATCCAAACCAGAAAACGCCCAGGATCTGGCCGACAAGTATGCGAAAAATGCGAAAATATAAGCCAGATGATGGCAAATAACAGACCTAACCCTGACCTAACCGGTGTTATCCTCTAAAATATAGATTGTATCCTAGATAAACTCACTGTTTCTGTGTGGTACCACATTGCCGCGTGATCCATACCAGAAAACGCCCAGGATCTGGTCAAAAAGTATGCGAAAAATGCGAAAGAATGAGCCAGATGAAGACAAATACCAGACCTAACCCTAACCTAACCGGTGTTACCCTCTAATATATAGATCGAATCCAGGATTACTTCACTGTTTCAGTGGGGTACAACACTACTACCTGATACAACCCAGAAAACGCCCAGGATCTGACCAACAAGTATGCGAAAAATGCGAAAGTATGAGCCAGATGATGGCAAATACCAGACCTAACCCTGACCTAGCCGGTGTTATCCTCTAAAATATAGATTGTATTCAGGTTTAACTCACTGATGCAGCGTGGAACCACATTACTGCGTGGTCCAAACCAGAAAACCCCCAGGATCTGGCCAATAAGTATGCGAAAAATGCGAAAATATAAGCCAGATGATGGCAAATAACAGACCTAACCCTGACCTAACCGGTTTTATCCTCTAAAATATAGATTGTATCCTAGATAAACTCACTGTTTCTGTGTGGTACCACATTGCCGCGTGATCCATACCAGAAAACGCCCAGGATCTGGTCAAAAAGTATGCGAAAAATGCGAAAGAATGAGCCAGATGAAGACAAATACCAGACCTAACCCTGACCTAACCAGTGTTATCCTCTAAAATATAGATTGTATCCAGGTTTAACTCACTGTTGCAGTGTGGAACCACATTACTACGTGATCCAAACCAGAAACTGCCCAGGATCTGGCCGAAAAGTATGCGAAAAATGCGAAAGTATGAGCCAGATGATGGCAAATACCAGACCTAACCCTGACCTAACCGGTGTTATCCTCTAAAGTATAGATTGTATCCAGGATTACATCACTGTTTCAGTGGGGTACCACACTACTACGTGATCCAAACCAGAAAACGCCCAGGATCTGACTAACAAGTATGCGAAGAATGCGAAAGTATGAGCCAGATGATGGCAAATACAAGACCTAACCCTGACCTAGCCGGTGCTATCCTCTAAAATATAGATTGTATTCAGGTTTAACTCACTGATGCATCGTGGAACCACTTTACTGCGTGGTCCAAACCAGAAAACGCCCAGGATCTGGCCAATAAGTATGCGAAAAATGCAAAACTATAAGCCAGATGATGGCAAATAACAGACCTAACCCTGACCTAACCGGTGATATCCTCTAAAACATAGATTGTATCCTAGATAAACTCACTGTTTCAGTGTGGTACCACATTACCGCGTGATCCAAACCAGAAAACGCCCAGGATCTGGCCAACAAGTATGCGAAAAATGCGAAAGTATGTGCCAGATGATTGCAAATACCAGACCTAACCCTGACCTAACCGGTATTATCCTCTAAAATATAGATCGAATCCAGGATTACTTCACTGTTTCAGTGGGGTACCACACTACTACCTGATCCAACCCAGAAAACGCCCAGGATCTGGCCAACAAGTATGCGAAAAATGCGAAAGTATGAGCCAGATGATGGCAAATACCAGACCTAACCCTGACCTAACCGGTGTTATCCTCTAAAATATAGATTGAATCCAGGTTTAACTCACTGTTGCAGTGTGGAACCACATTACTACGTGATCCAAACCAGAAAACGCCCAGGATCTGGCCAAGAAGTATGCGAAAAATGCGAAAGTATGAGCCAGATGATGGCAAATACCAGACCTAACCCTGACCTAGTCGGTGTTCTCCTTTAAAATATAGATTGAATCCAGGTTTAACTCACTGTTGCAGTGTGGTGCCACATCACTACGTGATCCATCCCAGAAAACGGCCAGGATCTGGCCAACAATTATGCCAAATATGCGAAAGTATAAGCCAGATGATGGCAAATACCAGACCTAACCCGAACCTAACCGGTGTTACCCTCTAATATATAGATCGAATCCAGGATTAACTCACTGTTTCAGTGTGGTACCACATTGCTACCTGATCCAACCCAGAAAGCGCCAAGGATCTGGCCAACAAGTATGCGAAAAATGCGAAAGTATGAGCCAGATGATGGCAAATACCAGACCTAACCCTGACCTAACCGGTGTTATCCTCTAAAATATAGATTGAATCCAGGTTTACCTCACTGTTGCAGTGTGGAACCACATTACTACGTGATCCAAACCAGAAAACGCCCTGGTTCTGGCCAATAAGTAAGCGAAAAATGCGAAACTATGAGCCAGATGATGGCAAATACCAGACCTAACACCGACCTAGTCTGTGTTATGCTCTAAAATATAGATTGAATCTAGGTTTAACTCACTGTTGCAGTGTGGCACCACATTACTACGTGATCCAAACCAGAAAACGCCCTGGTTCTGGCCAATAAGTAATCGAAAAATGCGAAAGAATGAGCCAGATGATGGCAAATACCAGACCTAACCCTGACCTAACCGGTGTTACCCTCTAATATATAGATCGAATCCAGGATTACCTTACTGTTTCAGTGCGGTACCGCACTACTAACTGATCCAACCCTGAAAGCGCCAAGGATCTGGCCAACAAGTAGGTGAAAAGGCGAAAGTATGAGCCAGATGATGGCAAATACCAGACCTAACCCTGACCTAGTCGGTGTTCTCCTCTAAAATATAGATTGAATCCAGGTTTAACTCACTGTTGCAGTGTGGTGCCACATTACTACGTGATCCAACCCAGAAAACGGCCAGGATCTGGCCAACAAGTATGCGAAAAATACGAAAGTATGAGCCAGATGATGGCAAATACCAGACCTAACCCTGACCTAACCGGTGTTATCCTCTAAAATATAGATTGTATCCAGGTTTAACTCACTGTTGCAATGTGGAACCACATTACTACGTGATCCAACTCAGAAAGCGCCCAGGATCTGGCCAATAAGTATGCGAAAAATGCGAAACTATGAGCCAGATGATGGCAAATACCAGAACTAACACTGACCTAGCCCGTGTTATCCTCTAAAATATAGATTGAATCCAGGTTTACCTCACTGTTGCAGTGTGGTGCCACATTACTACGTGAACCAAACCAGAAAGCGCCCAGGATCTGGCCAACAAGTATGCGAAATATGCGAAAGTATGAGCCGGATGATGGCAAATACCAGACCTAACCCTGTACTAACCGGTGTTATCCTCTAAAATATAGATTGAATCCAGGTTTAAATCACTGTTGCAGTGCGGAACCTCATTGCTACGTGATCCAAACCAGAAAATGCCCAGGATCTGGCCAACAAGTATGCGTAAAATGCGAAAGTATGAGCCAGATGATGGCAAATACCAGACCTAACCCTGACCTAACCGGTGTTATCCTCTAAAATATAGATCGTATCCAGGTTTAACTCACTGTTGCAATGTGGAACCACATTACTACGTGATCCAACTCAGAAAGCGCCCAGGATCTGGCCAATAAGTATGCGAAAAATGCGAAAGTATGAGCCAGATGATGGCAAATACCAGAACTAACATTGACCTAGCCAGTGTTATCCTGTAAAATATAGATTGAATCCAGGTTTACCTCACTGTTGCAGTGTGGTGCCACATTACTACGTGAACCAAACCAGAAAGCGCCCAGGATCTGGCCAACAAGTATGCGAAATATGCGATAGTATGAGCCGGATGATGGCAAATACCAGACCTAACCCTGACGTAGGCCGTGTTATCCTCTAAAATATAGATTGAATCCAGGTTTACCTCACTGTTACAGTGCGGAACCTCATTGCTACGTGATCCAAACTAGAAAACGCTAAGGATCTGTCCAACAAGTATGCGAAAAATGCGAAAGTATGAGCCAGATGATGGCAAATACCAGACCTAACTCTGACCTAACCGGTGTTATCTTCTGAAATATAGATTGTATCCAGGTTTATCTCACTCTTGCAGTGTGGAACCACATTACCGCGTAATCCAAACCAGAAAACGCCCAGGATCTGGCCAAAAAGTATGCGAAAAACGCGAAAGCATGAGCCAGATGATGGCAAATACCAGACCTAACCCAATCCTAACCGGTGTTACCCTCTAATATATAGATTGTATCCAGGTTTAACTCACTGTTGCAATGTGGAACCACATTACTACGTGATCCAACTCAGAAAGCGCCCAGGATCTGGCCGAAAAGTATGCGAAAAATGCGAAAGTATGAGCCAGATGATGACAAATACCAGACCTAACCCAAACCTAACCGGTGTTACCCTCTAATATATAGATCGAATCGAGGATTACCTCACTGTTTCAGTGCGGTACCACATTACTACGTGATCCAAACCAGAAAACGCCCAGGATCTGGCCAATAAGTAAGCGAAAAATGCGAAACTATGAGCCAGATGGTGGCAAATACCAGACCTAACACTGACCTAGTCGGTGTTCTCCTCTAAAATATAGATTGAATCCAGGGTTAACTCACTGTTGCAGTGTGGCACCACATTACTACGTGATCCAACCCAGAAAACGGCCGGGATCTGGCCAACAAGTATGCGAAAAATGCGAAAGTATGAGCCAGATGATGGCAAATACCAGAACTAACACTGACCTAGCCAGTGTTATCCTGTAAAATATAGATTGAATCCAGGTTTAACTCACTGTTGCAGTGTGGAACCACATTGCTACGTGGTCCAAACCAGAAAACGCCCAGGATCTGGCCAATAAGTATGCGAAAAATGCGAAAATATAAGCCAGATGATGGCAAATAACAGACCTAACCCTGACCTAACCGGTGTTATCCTCTAAAATATAGATTGTATCCTAGATAAACTCACTGTTTCTGTGTGGTACCACATTGCCGCGTGATCCATACCAGAAAACGCCCAGGATCTGGTCAAAAAGTATGCGAAAAATGCGAAAGAATGAGCCAGATGAAGACAAATACCAGACCTAACCCTGACCTAACCAGTGTTATCCTCTAAAATATAGATTGTATCCAGGTTTAACTCACTGTTGCAGTGTGGAACCACATTACTACGTGATCCAAACCAGAAACTGCCCAGGATCTGGCCGAAAAGTATGCGAAAAATGCGAAAGTATGAGCCAGATGATGGCAAATACCAGACCTAACCCTGACCTAACGGGTGTTATCCTCTAAAGTATAGATTGTATCCAGGATTACATCACTGTTTCAGTGGGGTACCACACTACTACGTGATCCAAACCAGAAAACGCCCAGGATCTGACTAACAAGTATGCGAAGAATGCGAAAGTATGAGCCAGATGATGGCAAATACAAGACCTAACCCTGACCTAGCCGGTGCTATCCTCTAAAATATAGATTGTATTCAGGTTTAACTCACTGATGCATCGTGGAACCACATTACTGCGTGGTCCAAACCAGAAAACGCCCAGGATCTGGCCAATAAGTATGCGAAAAATGCAAAACTATAAGCCAGATGATGGCAAATAACAGACCTAACCCTGACCTAACCGGTGATATCCTCTAAAACATAGATTGTATCCTAGATAAACTCACTGTTTCAGTGTGGTACCACATTACCGCGTGATCCAAACCAGAAAACGCCCAGGATCTGGCCAACAAGTATGCGAAAAATGCGAAAGTATGTGCCAGATGATTGCAAATACCAGACCTAACCCTGACCTAACCGGTATTATCCTCTAAAATATAGATCGAATCCAGGATTACTTCACTGTTTCAGTGGGGTACCACACTACTACCTGATCCAACCCAGAAAACGCCCAGGATCTGGCCAACAAGTATGCGAAAAATGCGAAAGTATGAGCCAGATGATGGCAAATACCAGACCTAACCCTGACCTAACCGGTGTTATCCTCTAAAATATAGATTGAATCCAGGTTTAACTCACTGTTGCAGTGTGGAACCACATTACTACGTGATCCAAACCAGAAAACGCCCAGGATCTGGCCAAGAAGTATGCGAAAAATGCGAAAGTATGAGCCAGATGATGGCAAATACCAGACCTAACCCTGACCTAGTCGGTGTTCTCCTCTAAAATATAGATTGAATCCAGGTTTACCTCACTGTTGCAGTGTGGAACCACATTACTACGTGATCCAAACCAGAAAACGCCCTGGTTCTGGCCAATAAGTAAGCGAAAAATGCGAAACTATGAGCCAGATGATGGCAAATACCAGACCTAACACCGACCTAGTCTGTGTTATGCTCTAAAATATAGATTGAATCTAGGTTTAACTCACTGTTGCAGTGTGGCACCACATTACTACGTGATCCAAACCAGAAAACGCCCTGGTTCTGGCCAATAAGTAATCGAAAAATGCGAAAGAATGAGCCAGATGATGGCAAATACCAGACCTAACCCTGACCTAACCGGTGTTACCCTCTAATATATAGATCGAATCCAGGATTACCTTACTGTTTCAGTGCGGTACCGCACTACTAACTGATCCAACCCTGAAAGCGCCAAGGATCTGGCCAACAAGTAGGTGAAAAGGCGAAAGTATGAGCCAGATGATGGCAAATACCAGACCTAACCCTGACCTAGTCGGTGTTCTCCTCTAAAATATAGATTGAATCCAGGTTTAACTCACTGTTGCAGTGTGGTGCCACATTACTACGTGATCCAACCCAAAAAACGGCCAGGATCTGGCCAACAAGTATGCGAAAAATACGAAAGTATGAGCCAGATGATGGCAAATACCAGACCTAACCCTGACCTAACCGGTGTTATCCTCTAAAATATAGATTGAATCCAGGTTTAACTCACTGTTGCAGTGTGGCACCACATTACTACGTGATCCAACCCAGAAAACGCCCAGGATCTGGCCAACAAGTATGCGAAAAATGCGAAAGTATGAGCCAGATGATGGCAAATACCAGACCTAACCCAGACCTAACCGGTGTTATCCTCTAAAATATAGATTGTATCCAGGTTTAACTCACTGTTGCAATGTGGAACCACATTACTACGTGATCCAACTCAGAAAGCGCCCAGGATCTGGCCAATAAGTATGCGAAAAATGCGAAACTATGAGCCAGATGATGGCAAATACCAGAACTAACACTGACCTAGCCCGTGTTATCCTCTAAAATATAGATTGAATCCAGGTTTACCTCACTGTTGCAGTGTGGTGCCACATTACTACGTGAACCAAACCAGAAAGCGCCCAGGATCTGGCCAACAAGTATGCGAAATATGCGAAAGTATGAGCCGGATGATGGCAAATACCAGACCTAACCCTGTACTAACCGGTGTTATCCTCTAAAATATAGATTGAATCCAGGTTTAAATCACTGTTGCAGTGCGGAACCTCATTGCTACGTGATCCAAACCAGAAAATGCCCAGGATCTGGCCAACAAGTATGCGTAAAATGCGAAAGTATGAGCCAGATGATGGCAAATACCAGACCTAACCCTGACCTAACCGGTGTTATCCTCTAAAGTATAGATTGTATCCAGGTTTAACTCACTGTTGCAGTGTGGTGCCACATTACTACGTGATCCAACCCAGAAAACGGCCAGGATCTGGCCAACAAGTATGCGAAATATGCGAAAGTATGAGCCGGATGATGGCAAATACCAGACCTAACCCTGACCTAGTCGGTGTTCTCCTTTAAAATATAGATTGAATCCAGGTTTAACTCACTGTTGCAGTGTGGTGCCACATTACTACGTGATCCAACCCAGAAAACGGCCAGGATCTGGCCAACAAGTATGCGAAATATGCGAAAGTATAAGCCAGATGATGGCAAATACCAGACCTAACCCAAACCTAACCGGTGTTACCCTCTAATATATAGATCGAATCCAGGATTAACTCACTGTTTCAGTGTGATACCACATTACTACCTGATCCAACCCAGAAAGCGCCTAGGATCTGGCCAACAAGTATGCGAAAAATGCGAAAGTATGAGCCAGATGATGGCAAATACCAGACCTAACCCTGACCTAACCGGTGTTATCCTCTAAAATATAGATTGAATCCAGGTTTAACTCACTGTTGCAGTGTGGAACCACATTACTACGTGATCCAAACCAGAAAACGCCCTGGTTCTGGCCAATAAGTAATCGAAAAATGCGAAAGTATGAGCCAGATGATGGCAAATACCAGACATAACACCGACATAGTCGGTGTTATCCTCTAAAATATAGATTGAATCCAGGTTTAACTCACTGTTGCAGTGTGGCACCACATTACTACGTGATCCAACCCAGAAAACGCCCAGGATCTGGCCAACAAGTATGCGAAAAATGCGAAAGTATGAGCCAGATGATGGCCAATACCAGACCTAACCCTGACCTAACCGGTGTTATCCTCTAAAATATAGATCGTATCCAGGTTTAACTCACTGTTGCAATGTGGAACCACATTACTACGTGATCCAACTCAGAAAGCGCCCAGGATCTGGCCAATAAGTATGCGAAAAATGCGAAAGTATGAGCAAGATGATGGCAAATACCAGAACTAACATTGACCTAGCCAGTGTTATCCTGTAAAATATAGATTGAATCCAGGTTTACCTCACTGTTGCAGTGTGGTGCCACATTACTACGTGAACCAAACCAGAAAGCGCCCAGGATCTGGCCAACAAGTATGCGAAATATGCGATAGTATGAGCCGGATGATGGCAAATACCAGACCTAACCCTGACGTAGGCCGTGTTATCCTCTAAAATATAGATTGAATCCAGGTTTACCTCACTGTTACAGTGCGGAACCTCATTGCTACGTGATCCAAACTAGAAAACGCCAAGGATCTGTCCAACAAGTATGCGAAAAATGCGAAAGTATGAGCCAGATGATGGCAAATACCAGACCTAACTCTGACCTAACCGGTGTTATCTTCTGAAATATAGATTGTATCCAGGTTTATCTCACTCTTGCAGTGTGGAACCACATTACCGCGTAATCCAAACCAGAAAACGCCCAGGATCTGGCCAAAAAGTATGCGAAAAATGCGAAAGCATGAGCCAGATGATGGCAAATACCAGACCTAACCCAATCCTAACCGGTGTTACCCTCTAATATATAGATTGTATCCAGGTTTAACTCACTGTTGCAATGTGGAACCACATTACTACGTGATCCAACTCAGAAAGCGCCCAGGATCTGGCCGAAAAGTATGCGAAAAATGCGAAAGTATGAGCCAGATGATGACAAATACCAGACCTAACCCAAACCTAACCGGTGTTACCCTCTAATATATAGATCGAATCGAGGATTACCTCACTGTTTCAGTGCGGTACCACATTACTACGTGATCCAAACCAGAAAACGCCCAGGATCTGGCCAATAAGTAAGCGAAAAATGCGAAACTATGAGCCAGATGGTGGCAAATACCAGACCTAACACTGACCTAGTCGGTGTTCTCCTCTAAAATATAGATTGAATCCAGGGTTAACTCACTGTTGCAGTGTGGCACCACATTACTACGTGATCCAACCCAGAAAACGGCCGGGATCTGGCCAACAAGTATGCGAAAAATGCGAAAGTATGAGCCAGATGATGGCAAATACCAGAACTAACACTGACCTAGCCAGTGTTATCCTGTAAAATATAGATTGAATCCAGGTTTAACTCACTGTTGCAGTGTGGAACCACATTGCTACGTGATCCAAACCAGAAAATGCCCAGGATCTGGCCAACAAGTATGCGAAAAATGCGAAAGTATGAGCCAGATGATGGCAAATACCCGACCTAACCCTGACCTAACCGGTGTTATCCTCTAAAATATAGATTGAATCCAGGGTTAACTCACTGTTGCAGTGTGGCACCACATTACTGCGTGGTCCAAACCAGAAAACGCCCAGGATCTGGCCAATAAGTATGCGATAAATGCGAAAATATAAGCCAGATGATGGCAAATAACAGACCTAACCCTGACCTAACCGGTGTTATCCTCTAAAATATAGATTGTATCCTAGATAAACTCACTGTTTCTGTGTGGTACCACATTGCCGCGTGATCCATACCAGAAAACGCCCAGGATCTGGTCAAAAAGTATGCGAAAAATGCGAAAGAATGAGCCAGATGAAGACAAATACCAGACCTAACCCTGACCTAACCAGTGTTATCCTCTAAAATATAGATTGTATCCAGGTTTAACTCACTGTTGCAGTGTGGAACCACATTACTACGTGATCCAAACCAGAAACTGCCCAGGATCTGGCCGAAAAGTATGCGAAAAATGCGAAAGTATGAGCCAGATGATGGCAAATACCAGACCTAACCCTGACCTAACCGGTGTTATCCTCTAAAGTATAGATTGTATCCAGGATTTCATCACTGTTTCAGTGGGGTACCACACTACTACGTGATCCAAACCAGAAAACGCCCAGGATATGACTAACAAGTATGCGAAGAATGCGAAAGTATGAGCCTGATGATGGCAAATACAAGACCTAACCCTGACCTAGCCGGTGCTATCCTCTAAAATATAGATTGTATTCAGGTTTAACTCACTGATGCATCGTGGAACCACATTACTGCGTGGTCCAAACCAGAAAACGCCCAGGATCTGGCCAATAAGTATGCGAAAAATGCAAAACTATAAGCCAGATGATGGCAAATAACAGACCTAACCCTGACCTAACCGGTATTATCCTCTAAAATATAGATCGAATCCAGGATTACTTCACTGTTTCAGTGGGGTACCACACTACTACCTGATCCAACCCAGAAAACGCCCAGGATCTGGCCAACAAGTATGCGAAAAATGCGAAAGTATGAGCCAGATGATGGCAAATACCAGACCTAACCCTGACCTAACCGGTGTTATCCTCTAAAATATAGATTGAATCCAGGTTTAACTCACTGTTGCAGTGTGGAACCACATTACTACGTGATCCAAACCAGAAAACGCACAGGATCTGGCCAAGAAGTATGCGAAAAATGCGAAAGTATGAGCCAGATGATGGCAAATACCAGACCGAACCCTGACCTAGTCGGTGTTCTCCTTTAAAATATAGATTGAATCCAGGTTTAACTCACTGTTGCAGTGTGGTGCCACATCACTACGTGATCCATCCCAGAAAACGGCCAGGATCTGGCCAACAAGTATGCCAAATATGCGAAAGTATAAGCCAGATGATGGCAAATACCAGACCTAACCCGAACCTAACCGGTGTTACCCTCTAATATATAGATCGAATCCAGGATTAACTCACTGTTTCAGTGTGGTACCACATTGCTACCTGATCCAACCCAGAAAGCGCCAAGGATCTGGCCAACAAGTATGCGAAAAATGCGAAAGTATGAGCCAGATGATGGCAAATACCAGACCTAACCCTGACCTAACCGGTGTTATCCTCTAAAATATAGATTGAATCCAGGTTTACCTCACTGTTGCAGTGTGGAACCACATTACTACGTGATCCAAACCAGAAAACGCCCTGGTTCTGGCCAATAAGTAAGCGAAAAATGCGAAACTATGAGCCAGATGATGGCAAATACCAGACCTAACACCGACCTAGTCTGTGTTATGCTCTAAAATATAGATTGAATCTAGGTTTAACTCACTGTTGCAGTGTGGCACCACATTACTACGTGATCCAAACCAGAAAACGCCCTGGTTCTGGCCAATAAGTAATCGAAAAATGCGAAAGAATGAGCCAGATGATGGCAAATACCAGACCTAACCCTGACCTAACCGGTGTTACCCTCTAATATATAGATCGAATCCAGGATTACCTTACTGTTTCAGTGCGGTACCGCACTACTAACTGATCCAACCCTGAAAGCGCCAAGGATCTGGCCAACAAGTAGGTGAAAAGGCGAAAGTATGAGCCAGATGATGGCAAATACCAGACCTAACCCTGACCTAGTCGGTGTTCTCCTCTAAAATATAGATTGAATCCAGGTTTAACTCACTGTTGCAGTGTGGTGCCACATTACTACGTGATCCAACCCAGAAAACGGCCAGGATCTGGCCAACAAGTATGCGAAAAATACGAAAGTATGAGCCAGATGATGGCAAATACCAGACCTAACCCTGACCTAACCGGTGTTATCCTCTAAAATATAGATTGAATCCAGGTTTAACTCACTGTTGCAGTGTGGCACCACATTACTACGTGATCCAACCCAGAAAACGCCCAGGATCTGGCCAACAAGTATGCGAAAAATGCGAAAGTATGAGCCAGATGATGGCAAATACCAGACCTAACCCTGACCTAACCGGTGTTATCCTCTAAAATATAGATTGTATCCAGGTTTAACTCACTGTTGCAATGTGGAACCACATTACTACGTGATCCAACTCAGAAAGCGCCCAGGATCTGGCCAATAAGTATGCGAAAAATGCGAAACTATGAGCCAGATGGTGGCAAATACCAGAACTAACACTGACCTAGCCCGTGTTATCCTCTAAAATATAGATTGAATCCAGGTTTACCTCACTGTTGCAGTGTGGTGCCACATTACTACGTGAACCAAACCAGAAAGCGCCCAGGATCTGGCCAACAAGTATGCGAAATATGCGAAAGTATGAGCCGGATGATGGCAAATACCAGTCCTAACCCTGTACTAACCGGTGTTATCCTCTAAAATATAGATTGAATCCAGGTTTAAATCACTGTTGCAGTGCGGAACCTCATTGCTACGTGATCCAAACCAGAAAATGCCCAGGATCTGGCCAACAAGTATGCGTAAAATGCGAAAGTATGAGCCAGATGATGGCAAATACCAGACCTAACCCTGACCTAACCGGTGTTATCCTCTAAAGTATAGATTGTATCCAGGTTTAACTCACTGTTGCAGTGTGGTGCCACATTACTACGTGATCCAACCCAGAAAACGGCCAGGATCTGGCCAACAAGTATGCGAAATATGCGAAAGTATGAGCCGGATGATGGCAAATACCAGACCTAACCCTGACCTAGTCGGTGTTCTCCTTTAAAATATAGATTGAATCCAGGTTTAACTCACTGTTGCAGTGTGGTGCCACATTACTACGTGATCCAACCCAGAAAACGGCCAGGATCTGGCCAACAAGTATGCGAAATATGCGAAAGTATAAGCCAGATGATGGCAAATACCAGACCTAACCCAAACCTAACCGGTGTTACCCTCTAATATATAGATCGAATCCAGGATTAACTCACTGTTTCAGTGTGGTACCACATTACTACCTGATCCAACCCAGAAAGCGCCTAGGATCTGGCCAACAAGTATGCGAAAAATGCGAAAGTATGAGCCAGATGATGGCAAATACCAGACCTAACCCTGACCTAACCGGTGTTATCCTCTAAAATATAGATTGAATCCAGGTTTAACTCACTGTTGCAGTGTGGAACCACATTACTACGTGATCCAAACCAGAAAACGCCCTGGTTCTGGCCAATAAGTAATCGAAAAATGCGAAAGTATGAGCCAGATGATGGCAAATACCAGACATAACACCGACCTAGTCGGTGTTATCCTCTAAAATATAGATTGAATCCAGGTTTAACTCACTGTTGCAGTGTGGCACCACATTACTACGTGATCCAACCCAGAAAACGCCCAGGATCTGGCCAACAAGTATGCGAAAAATGCGAAAGTATGAGCCAGATGATGGCCAATACCAGACCTAACCCTGACCTAACCGGTGTTATCCTCTAAAATATAGATCGTATCCAGGTTTAACTCACTGTTGCAATGTGGAACCACATTACTACGTGATCCAACTCAGAAAGCGCCCAGGATCTGGCCAATAAGTATGCGAAAAATGCGAAAGTATGAGCCAGATGATGGCAAATACCAGAACTAACATTGACCTAGCCAGTGTTATCCTGTAAAATATAGATTGAATCCAGGTTTACCTCACTGTTGCAGTGTGGTGCCACATTACTACGTGAACCAAACCAGAAAGCGCCCAGGATCTGGCCAACAAGTATGCGAAATATGCGATAGTATGAGCCGGATGATGGCAAATACCAGACCTAACCCTGACGTAGGCCGTGTTATCCTCTAAAATATAGATTGAATCCAGGTTTACCTCACTGTTACAGTGCGGAACCTCATTGCTACGTGATCCAAACTAGAAAACGCCAAGGATCTGTCCAACAAGTATGCGAAAAATGCGAAAGTATGAGCCAGATGATGGCAAATACCAGACCTAACTCTGACCTAACCGGTGTTATCTTCTGAAATATAGATTGTATCCAGGTTTATCTCACTCTTGCAGTGTGGAACCACATTACCGCGTAATCCAAACCAGAAAACGCCCAGGATCTGGCCAAAAAGTATGCGAAAAATGCGAAAGCATGAGCCAGATGATGGCAAATACCAGACCTAACCCAATCCTAACCGGTGTTACCCTCTAATATATAGATTGTATCCAGGTTTAACTCACTGTTGCAATGTGGAACCACATTACTACGTGATCCAACTCAGAAAGCGCCCAGGATCTGGCCGAAAAGTATGCGAAAAATGCGAAAGTATGAGCCAGATGATGACAAATACCAGACCTAACCCAAACCTAACCGGTGTTACCCTCTAATATATAGATCGAATCGAGGATTACCTCACTGTTTCAGTGCGGTACCACATTACTACGTGATCCAAACCAGAAAACGCCCAGGATCTGGCCAATAAGTAAGCGAAAAATGCGAAACTATGAGCCAGATGGTGGCAAATACCAGACCTAACACTGACCTAGTCGGTGTTCTCCTCTAAAATATAGATTGAATCCAGGGTTAACTCACTGTTGCAGTGTGGCACCACATTACTACGTGATCCAACACAGAAAACGGCCGGGATCTGGCCAACAAGTATGCGAAAAATGCGAAAGTATGAGCCAGATGATGGCAAATACCAGAACTAACACTGACCTAGCCAGTGTTATCCTGTAAAATATAGATTGAATCCAGGTTTAACTCACTGTTGCAGTGTGGAACCACATTGCTACGAGACCCAAACCAGAAAACGCCCAGGATCTGGCCAATAAGTATGCGAAAAATGCGGAAGTATGAGCCAGATGATGGCAAATACCAGACCTAACCCTGACCTAACCGGTGTTACCCTCTAAAATATAGATCGAATCCAGGATTGCTTCACTGTTTCAGTGCGGTACCACACTACTACCTGATCCAACCCAGAAAACACCCAGGATCTGGCCAACAAGTATGCGAAAAATGCGAAAGTATGAGCCAGATGGTGGCAAATGCCAGACCTAACCCTGACCTAACCGGTGTTACCCTCTAATATATAGATCGAATCCAGGATTAACTCACAGTTTCAGTGTGGTACCACATTACTACGTTATCCAAACCAGAAAACGCCATGGATCTGGCCAACGAGTATGTAAAAAATGCGAAAGTATGAGGCAGACGATGGCAAATACCAGACCTAATCCTGACCTAGCCAGTGTTATCCTGTAAAATATAGATTGAATCCAGGTTTAACTCACTGTTGCAGTGTGGAACCACATTGCTACGTGATCCAAACCAGAAAATGCCCAGGATCTGGCCAACAAGTATGCGAAAAATGCGAAAGTATGAGCCAGATGATGGCAAATACCCGACCTAACCCTGACCTAACCGGTGTTATCCTCTAAAATATGGATTGAATCCAGTTTTATCTCACTGTTTCAGAGTGGTTCTACATTACTACGTGATCCAAACCAGAAAACGCCCAGGATCTGGCCTATAAGTATGCGAATAATGCGAAACTATGAGCCAGGTGATGGCAAAAACCAGACCTAACCCTGACCTTGTCGGTGTTCTCCTTTAAAATATAGATTGAATCCAGGTTTAACTCACAGTTTCAGTGCGCTACCACAATACTCCGTGATCCAAACCAGAAAACGCCCAGGATCTGGCCAACTAGTATGCGAAAAATGCGAAAGTATAAGCCAGATGATTGCAAATACGAGATCTAACCCTGACCTAACCGGTGTTACCCTCTAAAATATAGATTGTATCCAGGTCTAACTCACTGTTGCAGTGTGGAACCACATTTCTACGTGACCCAAACCAGAAAACGCCCAGGATCTGGCCAACAAGTATGCGAAAAATGCGAAAGTATGAGCCAGATGGTGGCAATTACCAGACCTAACCCTGACCTAACCGGTGTTATCCTCTAAAATATACATTGAATCCAGGTTTAACTCACAGTTTCAGTGCGCTACCACACTACTCCGTGATCCAAACCAGAAAACGCCCGGGATCTGGCAAACAAGTATGCGAAAAATGCGAAACTATGAGCCAGATGATGGCAAATACCAGACCTATCCCTGACCTAGCCGGTGTCATCCTCTAAAATATAGATGAAATCCAGGTTCAACATACAGCTTCTGTGCGATACCACACTACTACCTGATCCAACCCAGAAAACGCCCAGGATGTGGCCAACAAGTATGCGAAAAATGCGAAAGAATGAGCCAGATGAAGACAAATACCAGACCTAACCCTGACCTAACCAGTGTTATCCTCTAAAATATGGATTGTATCCAGGTTTAACTCACTGTTGCAGTGTGGAACCACATTACTACGTGATCCAAACCAGAAACTGCCCAGGGTCTGGCCGAAAAGTATGCGAAAAATGCGTAAGTATGAGCCAGATGATGGCAAATACCAGACCTAACCCTGACCTAACCGGTGTTATCCTCTAAAGTATAGATTGTATCCAGGATTTCATCACTGTTTCAGTGGGGTACCACACTACTACGTGATCCAAACCAGAAAACGCCCAGGATATGACTAACAAGTATGCGAAGAATGCGAAAGTATGAGCCTGATGATGGCAAATACAAGACCTAACCCTGACCTAGCCGGTGCTATCCTCTAAAATATAGATTGTATTCAGGTTTAACTCACTGATGCATCGTGGAACCACATTGCTGCGTGGTCCAAACCAGAAAACGCCCAGGATCTGGCCAATAAGTATGCGAAAAATGCAAAACTATAAGCCAGATGATGGCAAATAACAGACCTAACCCTGACCTAACCGGTGATATCCTCTAAAACATAGATTGTATCCTAGATAAACTCACTGTTTCAGTGTGGTACCACATTACCGCGTGATCCAAACCAGAAAACGCCCAGGATCTGGCCAACAAGTATGCGAAAAATGCGAAAGTATGTGCCAGATGATTGCAAATACCAGACCTAACCCTGACCTAACCGGTATTATCCTCTAAAATATAGATCGAATCCAGGATTACTTCACTGTTTCAGTGGGGTACCACACTACTACCTGATCCAACCCAGAAAACGCCCAGGATCTGGCCAACAAGTATGCGAAAAATGCGAAAGTATGAGCCAGATGATGGCAAATACCAGACCTAACCCTGACCTAACCGGTGTTATCCTCTAAAATATAGATTGAATCCAGGTTTAACTCACTGTTGCAGTGTGGAACCACATTACTACGTGATCCAAACCAGAAAACGCCCAGGATCTGGCCAACAAGTATGCGAAAAATGCGAAAGTATGAGCCAGATGATGGCAAATACCAGACCTAACCCTGACCTAGTCGGTGTTCTCCTCTAAAATATAGATTGAATCCAGGTTTAACTCACTGTTGCAGTGTGGAACCACATTACTACGTGATCCAAACCAGAAAACGCCCAGGATCTGGCCAAGAAGTATGCGAAAAATGCGAAAGTATGAGCCAGATGATGGCAAATACCAGACCTAACCCTGACCTAGTCGGTGTTCTCCTCTAAAATATAGATTGAATCCAGGTTTAACTCACTGTTGCAGTGTGGTGCCACATTACTACGTGAACCAAACCAGAAAGCGCCCAGGATCTGGCCAACAAGTATGCGAAATATGCGAAAGTATGAGCCGGATGATGGCAAATACCAGTCCTAACCCTGTACTAACCGGTGTTATCCTCTAAAATATAGATTGAATCCAGGTTTAAATCACTGTTGCAGTGCGGAACCTCATTGCTACGTGATCCAACCCAGAAAACGGCCAGGATCTGGCCAACAAGTATGCGAAATATGCGAAAGTATGAGCCGGATGATGGCAAATACCAGACCTAACCCTGACCTAGTCGGTGTTCTCCTTTAAAATATAGATTGAATCCAGGTTTAACTCACTGTTGCAGTGTGGTGCCACATTACTACGTGATCCAACCCGGAAAACGGCCAGGATCTGGCCAACAAGTATGCGAAATATGCGAAAGTATAAGCCAGATGATGGCAAATACCAGACCTAACCCAAACCTAACCGGTGTTACCCTCTAATATATAGAACGAATCCAGGATTAACTCACTGTTTCAGTGTGGTACCACATTACTACCTGATCCAACCCAGAAAGCGCCTAGGATCTGGCCAACAAGTATGCGAAAAATGCGAAAGTATGAGCCAGATGATGGCAAATACCAGACCTAACCCTGACCTAACCGGTGTTATCCTCTAAAATATAGATTGAATCCAGGTTTAACTCACTGTTGCAGTGTGGAACCACATTACTACGTGATCCAAACCAGAAAACGCCCTGGTTCTGGCCAATAAGTAATCGAAAAATGCGAAAGTATGAGCCAGATGATGGCAAATACCAGACATAACACCGACCTAGTCGGTGTTATCCTCTAAAATATAGATTGAATCCAGGTTTAACTCACTGTTGCAGTGTGGCACCACATTACTACGTGATCCAACCCAGAAAACGCCCAGGATCTGGCCAACAAGTATGCGAAAAATGCGAAAGTATGAGCCAGATGATGGCCAATACCAGACCTAACCCTGACCTAACCGGTGTTATCCTCTAAAATATAGATCGTATCCAGGTTTAACTCACTGTTGCAATGTGGAACCACATTACTACGTGATCCAACTCAGAAAGCGCCCAGGATCTGGCCAATAAGTATGCGAAAAATGCGAAAGTATGAGCCAGATGATGGCAAATACCAGAACTAACATTGACCTAGCCAGTGTTATCCTGTAAAATATAGATTGAATCCAGGTTTACCTCACTGTTGCAGTGTGGTGCCACATTACTACGTGAACCAAACCAGAAAGCGCCCAGGATCTGGCCAACAAGTATGCGAAATATGCGATAGTATGAGCCGGATGATGGCAAATACCAGACCTAACCCTGACGTAGGCCGTGTTATCCTCTAAAATATAGATTGAATCCAGGTTTACCTCACTGTTACAGTGCGGAACCTCATTGCTACGTGATCCAAACTAGAAAACGCCAAGGATCTGTCCAACAAGTATGCGAAAAATGCGAAAGTATGAGCCAGATGATGGCAAATACCAGACCTAACTCTGACCTAACCGGTGTTATCTTCTGAAATATAGATTGTATCCAGGTTTATCTCACTCTTGCAGTGTGGAACCACATTACCGCGTAATCCAAACCAGAAAACGCCCAGGATCTGGCCAAAAAGTATGCGAAAAATGCGAAAGCATGAGCCAGATGATGGCAAATACCAGACCTAACCCAATCCTAACCGGTGTTACCCTCTAATATATAGATTGTATCCAGGTTTAACTCACTGTTGCAATGTGGAACCACATTACTACGTGATCCAACTCAGAAAGCGCCCAGGATCTGGCCGAAAAGTATGCGAAAAATGCGAAAGTATGAGCCAGATGATGACAAATACCAGACCTAACCCAAACCTAACCGGTGTTACCCTCTAATATATAGATCGAATCGAGGATTACCTCACTGTTTCAGTGCGGTACCACATTACTACGTGATCCAAACCAGAAAACGCCCAGGATCTGGCCAATAAGTAAGCGAAAAATGCGAAACTATGAGCCAGATGGTGGCAAATACCAGACCTAACACTGACCTAGTCGGTGTTCTCCTCTAAAATATAGATTGAATCCAGGGTTAACTCACTGTTGCAGTGTGGCACCACATTACTACGTGATCCAACACAGAAAACGGCCGGGATCTGGCCAACAAGTATGCGAAAAATGCGAAAGTATGAGCCAGATGATGGCAAATACCAGAACTAACACTGACCTAGCCAGTGTTATCCTGTAAAATATAGATTGAATCCAGGTTTAACTCACTGTTGCAGTGTGGAACCACATTGCTACGAGACCCAAACCAGAAAACGCCCAGGATCTGGCCAATAAGTATGCGAAAAATGCGGAAGTATGAGCCAGATGATGGCAAATACCAGACCTAACCCTGACCTAACCGGTGTTACCCTCTAAAATATAGATCGAATCCAGGATTGCATCACTGTTTCAGTGCGGTACCACACTACTACCTGATCCAACCCAGAAAACACCCAGGATCTGGCCAACAAGTATGCGAAAAATGCGAAAGTATGAGCCAGATGGTGGCAAATGCCAGACCTAACCCTGACCTAACCGGTGTTACCCTCTAATATATAGATCGAATCCAGGATTAACTCACAGTTTCAGTGTGGTACCACATTACTACGTTATCCAAACCAGAAAACGCCATGGATCTGGCCAACGAGTATGTAAAAAATGCGAAAGTATGAGGCAGACGATGGCAAATACCAGACCTAATCCTGACCTAGCCAGTGTTATCCTGTAAAATATAGATTGAATCCAGGTTTAACTCACTGTTGCAGTGTGGAACCACATTGCTACGTGATCCAAACCAGAAAATGCCCAGGATCTGGCCAACAAGTATGCGAAAAATGCGAAAGTATGAGCCAGATGATGGCAAATACCCGACCTAACCCTGACCTAACCGGTGTTATCCTCTAAAATATGGATTGAATCCAGTTTTATCTCACTGTTTCAGAGTGGTTCTACATTACTACGTGATCCAAACCAGAAAACGCCCAGGATCTGGCCTATAAGTATGCGAATAATGCGAAACTATGAGCCAGGTGATGGCAAATACCAGACCTAACCCTGACCTTGTCGGTGTTCTCCTTTAAAATATAGATTGAATCCAGGTTTAACTCACAGTTTCAGTGCGCTACCACAATACTCCGTGATCCAAACCAGAAAACGCCCAGGATCTGGCCAACTAGTATGCGAAAAATGCGAAAGTATAAGCCAGATGATGGCAAATACGAGATCTAACCCTGACCTAACCGGTGTTACCCTCTAAAATATAGATTGTATCCAGGTCTAACTCACTGTTGCAGTGTGGAACCACATTTCTACGTGACCCAAACCAGAAAACGCCCAGGATCTGGCCAACAAGTATGCGAAAAATGCGAAAGTATGAGCCAGATGGTGGCAATTACCAGACCTAACCCTGACCTAACCGGTGTTATCCTCTAAAATATACATTGAATCCAGGTTTAACTCACAGTTTCAGTGCGCTACCACACTACTCCGTGATCCAAACCAGAAAACGCCCGGGATCTGGCAAACAAGTATGCGAAAAATGCGAAACTATGAGCCAGATGATGGCAAATACCAGACCTATCCCTGACCTAGCCGGTGTCATCCTCTAAAATATAGATGAAATCCAGGTTCAACATACAGCTTCTGTGCGATACCACACTACTACCTGATCCAACCCAGAAAACGCCCAGGATGTGGCCAACAAGTATGCGAAAAATGCGAAAGTATGAAACAGATGATGGCAAATACCATACCTAACCCTGACCTAACCGGTGTTATCCTCTAAAATATAGATTGAATCCAGGTTTAACTCACTGTTGCAGTGTGGAACCACATTAGTACGTGATCCAAACCAGAAAACGCCCAGGATCTGGCCAACAAGTATGCGAAAAATGCGAAAGTATGAGCCAGATGTTGGCAAATGCCAGACCTAACCCAAACCTAACCGGTGTTACCCTCTAATATATAGGTCGAATCCAGGTTTAACTCACTGTTGCAGTGTGGAACCACATTGCTACGTGATCCAAACCAGAAAATGCCCAGGATCTGGCCAACAAGTATGCGAAAAATGCGAAAGTATGAGCCAGATGGTGGCAATTACCAGACCTAACCCTGACCTAACCGGTGTTATCCTCTAAAATATACATTGAATCCAGGTTTAACTCACAGTTTCAGTGCGCTACCACACTACTCCGTGAGTCAAACCGGAAAACGCCCGGGATCTGGCTAACAAGTATGCGAAAAATGCGAAAGTATGAGCCAGATGACGGCAAATACCAGACCTAACCCAAACCTAACCGGTGTTACACCCTAATATATAGATCGAATCCAGGATTGCTTCACTGTTTCAGTGCGGTACCACACTACTACCTGATCCAACCCAGAAAACACCCAGGATCTGGCCAACAAGTATGCGAAAAATGCGAAAGTATGAGCCAGATGGTGGCAATTACCAGACCTAACCCTGACCTAACCGGTGTTATCCTCTAAAATATACATTGAATCCAGGTTTAACTCACAGTTTCAGTGCGCTACCACACTGCTCCGTGATCCAAACCAGAAAACGCCCAGGATCTGGCCAACAAGTATGCGAAAAATGCGAAAGTATGAGCCAGATTGTGGCAATTACCAGACCTAACCCTGACTTAACCGGTGTTATCCTCTAAAATATAGATTGAATCCAGGTTTAACTCACAGTTTCAGTGCGCTACCACACTACTCCGTGATCCAAACCAGAAAACGCCCGGGATCTGGCAAACAAGTATGCGAAAAATGCGAAAGTATGAGCCAAATGATGGCAAATACCTGAGCTAACCCTGACCTAGCCGGTGTCATCCTCTAAAATATAGATGAAATCCAGGTTTAACCTACAGCTTCTGTGCGGTACCACACAACTCCGTGATCCTAACCAGAAAACGCCCAGGATCTGGCCAACAAGTATGCGAAAAATGCGAAAGTATGAGCCAGATGGTGGCAATTACCAGACCTAACCCTGACCTAACCGGTGTTATCCTCTAAAATATAGATTGAATCCAGGTTTAACTCAGTTTCAGTGCGGTACCACATTACCCCGCGATCCAAGCCAGAAAACGCCCAGGATCTGGCCAACAAGTATGCGAAAAATGCGAAAGTATGAGCCAGATGGTGGCAAATACCAGACCTAACCCTGACCTAACCGGTGTTATCCTCTAAAGTATAGATTGTATCCAGGTTTAACTTACTGTTGCAGTGTGGAACCACATTACTACGTGATCCAAACCAGAAAACGCCCAGCATCTGGCCAACAAGTATGCGAAAAATGCGAAAGTATGAGCCAGATGACGGTAAATACCAGACCTAACCCGGACCTAACCGGTGTTATCCTTTAAAACATAGATTGAATCCAGGTTTACCTTACTGTTGCAGTGCGGTACCACACTACTACCTGATCCAACCCAGAAAACGCTCAGGATCTGGCCAACAAGTATGCGAAAAACGCGAAAGTATGGGCACGATGATGGCAAATACCAGACCTAACACTGACCTAACCGGTGTTATCCTCTAGAATATACATTGAATCCAGGTTTAACTCACAGTTTCAGTGCGCTACCACACTACTCCGTGATCCAAACCAGAAAACGCCCGGGATCTGGCAAACAAGTATGCGAAAAATGCGAAACTATGAGCCAGATGATGGCAAATACCAGACCTATCCCTGACCTAGCCGGTGTCATCCTCTAAAATATAGATGAAATCCAGGTTTAACTCACTGTTGCAGTGTGGAACCACATTAGTACGTGATCCAAACCAGAAAACGCCCAGGATCTGGCCAACAAGTATGCGAAAAATGCGAAAGTATGAGCCAGATGTTGGCAAATGCCAGACCTAACCCAAACCTAACCGGTGTTACCCTCTAATATATAGGTCGAATCCAGGTTTAACTCACTGTTGCAGTGTGGAACCACATTGCTACGTGATCCAAACCAGAAAATGCCCAGGATCTGGCCAACAAGTATGCGAAAAATGCGAAAGTATGAGCCAGATGGTGGCAATTACCAGACCTAACCCTGACCTAACCGGTGTTATCCTCTAAAATATACATTGAATCCAGGTTTAACTCACAGTTTCAGTGCACTACCACACTACTCCGTGAGTCAAACCGGAAAACGCCCGGGATCTGGCTAACAAGTATGCGAAAAATGCGAAAGTATGAGCCAGATGACGGCAAATACCAGACCTAACCCAAACCTAACCGGTGTTACACCCTAATATATAGATCGAATCCAGGATTGCTTCACTGTTTCAGTGCGGTACCACACTACTACCTGATCCAACCCAGAAAACACCCAGGATCTGGCCAACAAGTATGCGAAAAATGCGAAAGTATGAGCCAGATGGTGGCAATTACCAGACCTAACCCTGACCTAACCGGTGTTATCCTCTAAAATATACATTGAACCCAGGTTTAACTCACAGTTTCAGTGCGCTACCACACTGCTCCGTGATCCAAACCAGAAAACGCCCAGGTTCTGGCCAACAAGTATGCGAAAAATGCGAAAGTATGAGCCAGATTGTGGCAATTACCAGACCTAACCCTGACTTAACCGGTGTTATCCTCTAAAATATAGATTGAATCCAGGTTTAACTCACAGTTTCAGTGCGCTACCACACTACTCCGTGATCCAAACCAGAAAACGCCCGGGATCTGGCAAACAAGTATGCGAAAAATGCGAAAGTATGAGCCAAATGATGGCAAATACCTGAGCTAACCCTGACCTAGCCGGTGTCATCCTCTAAAATATAATTGAAATCCAGGTTTAACCTACAGCTTCTGTGCGGTACCACACAACTCCGTGATCCTAACCAGAAAACGCCCAGGATCTGGCCAACAAGTATGCGAAAAATGCGAAAGTATGAGCCAGATGGTGGCAATTACCAGACCTAACCCTGACCTAACCGGTGTTATCCTCTAAAATATAGATTGAATCCAGGTTTAACTCAGTTTCAGTGCGGTACCACATTACCCCGCGATCCAAGCCAGAAAACGCCCAGGATCTGGCCAACAAGTATGCGAAAAATGCGAAAGTATGAGCCAGATGGTGGCAAATACCAGACCTAACCCTGACCTAACCGGTGTTATCCTCTAAAGTATAGATTGTATCCAGGTTTAACTTACTGTTGCAGTGTGGAACCACATTACTACGTGATCCAAACCAGAAAACGCCCAGCATCTGGCCAACAAGTATGCGAAAAATGCGAAAGTATGAGCCAGATGACGGTAAATACCAGACCTAACCCGGACCTAACCGGTGTTATCCTTTAAAACATAGATTGAATCCAGGTTTACCTTACTGTTGCAGTGCGGTACCACACTACTACCTGATCCAACCCAGAAAACGCTCAGGATCTGGCCAACAAGTATGCGAAAAACGCGAAAGTATGGGCACGATGATGGCAAATACCAGACCTAACACTGACCTAACCAGTGTTATCCTCTAAAATATAGATTGAATCCAGGTTTAACTCACTGTTGCAGTGTGGAACGACATTACTATGTGATCCAATCCAGAAAACGCCCAGGATCTGGCCAACATGTAGGTGAAAAATGCGAAAGTATGAGCCAGATGATTGCAAATACCAGACCTAACCCTGACCTAACCGGTGTTATCCTCTAAAATATAGATCGAATCCAGGATTAATTCACTGTTTCCGTGCGGTACCACATAACCACGTGATCCAGACCAGAAAACGCCCAGTATGTGTCCAACAAGTATGCGAAAAATGCGAAAGTATGAGCCAGATGATGGCAAATACCAGACCTAACCCAAACCTAACCGGTGTTACCCTCTAATATATAGATCGAATACAGGATTACTTCACTGTTTCAGTGCGGTACCACACAACTACCTGATCCAACCCAGAAAACGCCCAGGATCTCGCCAACAAGTATGCGAAAAATGCGAAAGTATGAGCCACATGATGGCAAATACCAGACCTAACCCTGACCTAACCGGTGTTATCCCCTAAAATATAGATTGAATCCGGCTTTAACTCATGTGGCTGTGTGGTACCACATTACTACGTGATCCAAAACTGAAAACGCCCCGTATCTGGCCAACAAGTATGCAAAAAAGCGAAAGTATGAGCCAGATGATGGCAAATGACAGACCTAACCCAAACGTAACCGGTGTTACCGTCTAATATATACAGGGTGTCCCGTAAATAGTGTAAGAGCCGGAAATGTGGGGTAGCTGAGACGATTCTGAACAACAATTTCCTTTGCAAAAATGTCGGATGGAGCTTCGTTTTTGAATTATTAACGAAAAACACTGACGAATCACGGCGCTTGCCTGCCGCGCGCTCAGGGCCGTCCGAACTAAGAGAGCCACCGTGTCGGGTAGGTAGCAAGATGTGCATCGGAGATACGTCGAGGAACGAATACAAATTATTAAAAATACTACCACCGCAACTGTTACCTCTGCGGATTGGATAAATCAGCCAGCTAAATCAAATTTATTAATTATTTGTATTCGCTGTTTCCAAGGAAGAAGGAATAAAATGTGGGAAGATGCTCTCGGAATTTTTAGGAAATTAATTCTTCGCACCTGAGTAACGCTTCTCGCCAGAGTGTGTTAAAATTAAAATAAGAATTATTTTCAGAAAATTAAAATAAATACGGTAAGAACCATTTGTAATCGTTTGTTACTAAAAACTGTACTGGAAAAGCAGACTGGATTTGTGCATACCGAAACATTCCTCGAATGCAAAGACTTTAATAGAGAAATAATTGAAATTCGACTTACCCATTTACTAGCAAGTTGCTCTGCTGCGCTGACAATAAGGCCCGGTTAGTGCACTCCTGTCGATCACGGAAAGGTCGAAGACCCCAATAAAAATCAGCTGATGGGACGGCCCGGTCATTGCACCCGCTTCTTACCCCGAAAATGTAAAAGTGAAAAGTGCTAGTGACCGTGCTGTGAAGTGTTTTCGGGGTAAGAAGCGAGTGCAGTGACCGGGCCGTCCCATCAGCTGATTTTTATTGGGGTCTTCGACCTTCCCATGATTGACAGGGGTGCACTAACCGGCCCTATTGCAACTTGCAAGTAAATGGGTAAGGCGAATTTCAATTAATTCTCTATTAACCCCTTGCATGCGAAGAATGTTTCGGTACGCACAAATCCAGCCTGCTTTTCCAGTACAGTTTTTAATAACAAACGATTACAAATGGTTCTTACCGTATTTATTTTAATTTTCTGAAAATAATTCTTATTTTAATTTTAACACACTCTGGCGAGAAGCGTTACTCAGGTGCGAAGAATTAATTTCCTAAAAATTCCGAGAGCATCTTCCCACATTTTATTCCTTCTTCCTTGGAGACAGCGAATACAAATAATTAATAAATTTGATTTAGATGGCTGATTTATCCAATCCGCAGAGGTAACAGTTGCGGTGGTAGTATTTTTAATTATTTGTATTCGTTCCTCGACGTATCTCCGATGCACATCTTGCTACCTACCCGACACGGTGGTTCGGACGGCCCTGAGCGCGCGGCAGGCAAGCGCCGTGATTCGTCAGTGTTTTTCGTTAATAATTCAAACACGAAGCTCCATCCGACATTTTTGCAAAGGAAATTGTTGTTCAGAATCGTCTCAGCTACCCCACATTTCCGGCTCTTACACTATTTACGGGACACCCTGTAGATCGAATCCAGGATTAGCTGACTGTTTCAGTGTGGTACCACATTACTACGTGATCCAAACCAGAAAACGCCCAGGATCTGGCCAACAAGTATGCGAAATATGCGAAACTATGAGCCAGATGATGGCAAATACCAGACCTAACCCGGACCTAACCGGTGTTATCCTCTAAAATATAGATTGTATCCAGGTTTGGCACACTGTTGCAGTGTGGCACCACATTACTACGTGATCCAAACCAGAAAACGCCCAGGATCTGGCCAACAAGTATGCGAAAAATGCGAAAGAATGAGCCGGATGATTGCAAATACCAGACCTAACCCTGACCTAACCGGTGTTATCCTCTAAAATATAGATTGTATCCAGGTTTGGCACACTGTTGCAGTGCGGCACCACATTACTACGTGATCCAAACCAGAAAACGCCCAGGATCTGGCCAACAAGTATGCAAAAAATGCGAAAGAATGAGCCAGATGATGGCAGATACCAGACCTAACCCTGATCTAACCGGTGTTATCCTCTAAAATATAGATTGAATGCAGGTTTAACTCATGTGGCTGTGTGGTACCACATTACTACGTGATCCAAAACTGAAAACGCCCAGGATCTGGCCAACAAGTATGCAAAAAATGCGAAAGAATGAGCCAGATGATGGCAGATACCAGACCTAACCCGGACCTAACCGGTGTTATCCTTTAAAACATAGATTGTATCCAGGTTTAACACACAGTTTCAGTGCGCTACCACACTACTCCGTGATCCAAACCAGAAAACGCCCAGGATCTGGCCAACAAGTATGCGAAAAATGCGAAAGTATGAGCCAGATGATGGCAAATACCAGACCTAAGCCTGACCTAACCGGTGTTATCCTCTCAAATATAGATTGAATCTAAGATAAACTCACTGTCTCAGTGTGGTACCACATTACTGCGTGATCCAAACCAGAAAACGCCCAGGTTCAGGCCAACAAGTATGCGAAAAATGCGAAAGCATGAGCCAGATGATGGCAAACACCAGACCTAACCCAAACCTAACCGGTGTTACCCCCGAATATATAGATCGAATCCAGGATTGCTTCACTGTTCCAGTGCGGTACCACACTACTACCTGATCCAACCCAGAAAACACCCAGGATCTAGCCAGCAAGTATGCGAAAAATGCGAAAGTATGAGCCAGATGATGGCAAATACCAGACCTAACCCTGACCTAACCTGTGTTACCCTCTAAAATATAGATTGTATCCAGGTTTAACTCACTGTTGCAGTGGGGAACCACATTTCTACGTGATCCAAACCAGAAAACGCCCAGGATCTGGCCAATAAGTATGCGAATAATGCGAAACTATGAGCCAGATGATGGCAAATACCAGACCTAACCCTGACCTAGCCGGTGTCATCCTCTAAAATATAGATTGAATCCAGGTTTAACTCACAGTTTCAGTGCGTTACCACGTTACTCCGCGATCCAAACCAGAAAACGCCCAGGATCTGGCCAACATGTATGCGAAAAATGCGAAAGTATGAGCCAGATGTTGGCAAATACCAGACCTAACCCAAACCTAACCGGTGTTACCCTCTAATATATAGATCGAATACAGGATTACTTCACTGTTTCAGTGCGATACCACACAACTACCTGATCCAACCCAGAAAACGCCCAGGATCTGGCCAACAAGTATGCGAAAAATGCGAAAGTATGAGCCAGATGGTGGCATTTACCAGACCTAACCCTGACCTAACCGGTGTTATCCTCTAAAATATAGATTGAATCCAGGTTTAACTCACTGTTGCAATGTGGAACCACATTACTCCGCGATCCAAACCAGAAAACGCCCAGGATGTGGCCAACAAGTATGCGAAAAATGCGAAAGTATCAGCCTGATGATGGCAAATACCAGAGCTAACCCTGACCTAACCCATGTTATCCTCTAAACTATAGATTGTATCCAGGTTTGGCACACTGTTGCAGCGTGGCACCACATTACTACGTGATCCAAACCAGAAAACGCCCAGGATCTGGCCAACAAGTATGCGAAAAATGCGAAAGTATGAGCCAGATGATGGCAAATACCAGACCTAACCCAAACCTAACCGGTGTTACCCTCTAATATATAGATCGAATACAGGATTACTTCACTGTTTCAGTGCGGTACCACACTACTACCTGATCCAACCCAGAAAACGCCCAGGATCTGGCCAACAAGTATGCGAAAAATGCGAAAGTATGAGCCAGATGATGGGAGATACCAGACCTTTTTTTTTTTTTTTTTTTTTTTTTTACGTGGGGAAATCCTCATGGACACCCCGAGGCCCTTAAGCAGGGGAGGGCCTCGGGGTAGTGCCGGACTCCTACCGGCTAAAACCCCACGGTGACCGTTCTCGGGCGCTGCGGCGGGGGACCGGGAACTCTAGTGAGACATCACGGAGTCCCCCGCCGCGCCTTGCCTGTCGAGGCTCATCCCGGGGGGAACGACAACGTGTCCCTCCCCCCATGATTTCTCCGCCGCAGACGCCAGGTCACCCGACGCCCGCGGCCCCGGGATTGCTTTCGGTGCTCGGGCCCCTAGCGCCCAGCACCTGCAGCCCCCACGGGCGGCCCGTCCGTCCCTCGGCCATCGACGTGGTGGCCGGAGGTGAAAGTTGACGGGCCGCCCACCTCTTGAGGAGCTATTGGAGGGGGCCAGGAGGAGAAGGTCGCCTTGCCCTTGCCCCTCTCCGAGCTCTTCCTCTCCGAGCGGGATGCGCGGCCCGCTCGCGCGCCCGCTCGGCGGCCTCCTTCTGTGACATGACTACCTCACAGAAGGAGGCCACCACTTGCCATGTCCTCTCGCTGGCCACCATCTTGCCAACTACTGTGGCCAGCGAGAGGTTCCTCCCTACTTCCTGTTGCAGGACACGGCGCTCATCTGCCCACGCTGGGCAGGCTGCCAGCGTGTGCTGCGCCGTGTCCTGAGTGTCCCCACAGTGGTGGCACACCGCCGTCGCCTCCTTCCCGATTCGACACAGGTACTCACCAAAGCAACCATGCCCGGTGAGCACCTGTGTCATCCTGTAGGACAGCCTACCCGGTTTGTCCTGCCACTCTTGCCAATGTGGCAGGACTGCACCAACGGACCGTTGTGTGGCCCCACCAGACTGAATGAGTTGGTGGAACCACATAAACAAAACGGTCCGTTGGGCATGGCGCCTCGTCGCTTCGACCGCTTGCCTCCTCTCCTCTGGCGGCCTCCCAGCCTCCTGAAGCTCCCTGGAATGCCGGAAAACCAATTGGTTCCTCCAGGCTAGGAGCTCCAGGGGCGGGAGGCACGCCAGGGTAGTCGCCGCCTCGTGGGAGATGGTGCGGTACCCTCTAACAACCCGGATTGCCAGCCGACGGTTGACGCGGCGCAGCACGGAGATGCTGCGCCGGCTGGCATCCAGTTGTGGGGCCCAGATTTGGGCCCCGTAGAGGGCAATTGAACGCACCACCTCCACATAGAGGAGGCGGACTCCAACATCAGGCCCCCCGATATTTGGAAGAAGGCGGCCTAACGCGGCAGCCGCCTTCTCCACACGGGGGGCCAAGCGGTCGAAATGCTCGACGAAGCGCCACCGGCTGTCGAGGATCAGGCCCAGGTATTTCATATGGGCCTTCACCTCAACGTAGGCTGTCCCAACTCGTATCCGCAGGCCGGCCGGCGGCACCCCACGGGGGCCAAGTTTTTGAAAATACATGGCCCCCGTTTTCTGGGGTGCCACCTCTAGGCCCAGCCTGCGAATTTCGGCGACGACGGTGTCCACCGCCACCTCTGCGGCGCGCGCTGTCCCTCTCCAGTCTGACCCGCTGACGAGCACCAGCGTGTCATCGGCATAACACGCCAGCGCCACGTCAGCGGGCAGAGGGGCCCGCAGTACCGAGTCGTACCCGATGTTCCATAGCAAGGGTCCTAGAACCGACCCCTGCGGAACACCGCGTACGACTCCCCGCCGCATGTGTACTCCATCCCGGCCGGTGCAACTGATCCACCTGTCGCTAAGGTAGGACCCGACTATCCTCTTCAGGTATGGGGGCACACGATGAAAGTCTAGCGCCCCCATAATCGTCTCCCAGGGTAGGGTGTTAAAGGCATTGACGATATCTATCGATATCGCCAGAACCACCCTATCCTGGGAGGTGGCCCCCTGAGAGAGGGACCGGACCAGCTGGACGGCATCGAGCGTGGAGCGTCCCTCTCTAAAGCCGAATTGGCAGGGGGCCAAGTCGGGTCCTACTGTGGACAGGTGGTTGGAGAGGCGGGCTGCCACTATGCGCTCAAAGAGCTTGCCCGCCTCATCCAACAAACACACCGGCCGGTACGCGGAGGGCGTACTTGCGGGCCTTCCCGCCTTCTGGAGAAGGACCAGCCGCGCCGCCTTCCAGGGTGAGGGAAATACCCCCCGGCGGAGGCAACCGCTGAGCAGCCTCCCGAACCGCGGGCTCAAGACGCCAAGAGCACAGGCCAACACCTGGCCGGGCACACCGTCGGGACCCGGAGCAACCCTCCGTGACCCCATCCGACGAACGACCCGGCCCATCTCCTCGGGGGTGGCCTCCAGTTCCTGGGACCAGATGGAAGGGTCCCAGGGTTCTCGGGGAGGTGGTACCCCGACCCGGTTAGACCCCGGGAACAGGGTTGATACCACCTCCTCTAAAAACTGGAGGTCGAGAGTCTCTGTCAGCGGGGGCGCCCATGGACGAAGCTTGTCCATTACAAGCTTATACGGGCGCCCACACGGATCCCTGTTCAGCTCCCCGAGGAGATCCTTCCATGCCTGTGCCTTGGCGTCTCGGATGGCGCGCTGGAGGATCCGCCGCTCCCTGGCGAACTCCTCGTATATGCGCGCCATCTGCTCCGCGGTCGGGCGTCGACGACGTGACCGTCGGGCGCGCGCACAACGAGCGTTGCACTGCTCGATGTGCGGCGACCACCAATACGCCGCGCCCTGTCTTCTGGGAGGCCTGGTCCGGGGCATGGAGGCGTCGCACACCTCCTTGAATGTGCCCCGAAACCACTCGGCCTCTTGCTCAACGTCGTTGACGGGTCCATCCTCTGACTGGGACCAGGCTGCCACCGTTGCGGCTGCCTCTGCCATCTCCCAACTCACCCTCTTGAGGGACCATCGCGGTTGGGCCACGGCATCCGCTGCACGCCTCCGGCCCAGGGGCTCCCTTCGTGCCGGGGTGGCCTTCACCGACATGGTGATGTAGAGGTGGTCACTAAGTGTGGCCACCTCTACGGCCACTCGCCACCCCGACACGAGTCGCAGGGCCGCAGGGGTTGCCCACGTCAAATCGATGACGGACGTTCCCTGCGGCCCTACGAAAGTGGCTTCGGAGCCCCGATTCACCAGCCGGAGGTCGTGCTCAGCCGCCCACCCCAATAGCGCCTCGCCACGGCGGTTGGTCCTGGGGTTGCCCCATGCAGCTGCATGAGCATTGAAATCACCCAGGACCAGTATCGGACGGGGTAGGCATCTCCTGATACAACCGCCCACCCCGTCCAGATATGCCGCATATGTGGCGAGGTCGCAGTTGGGCGACACGTAGCAGCCCACCACCGCGACTGTCCCCCATTGGACCGCCAGAAACCCCCTCCCCCGATGCAGGATGGTAACGGGAGGGGAGTCTGGCGGCCACGCCCAGACCATTGCTACCAGTCCGCACAGGCTCCTGACCCAATTGGGCTGGTCGGGAACCATGTACGGCTCGGCGGCGATGGCCAGGCCAACCCTTTGGGCCCGCAGGGCGTGAACAAACATGTCCTGTGCCCTGCGTGCCCTCGCCAAATTGGCCTGGAGGAGGGTGAACTCTAGGCCTTCACGACCTCCTCCAGGCCATTACCCACAGACGGAGAGGTGACCTGCCCCTTAGACTCCGCCGCCGGGAGGAGCCCATCCCCCCCGGCAGCTTCATCCACCTCCATTGCTGGGGGAGTAACTACTACCTCCCCTTGCTCGACTGCTGGGGGCATAGCCCCCAGTCCCAACTCCTTAACTGTGGTAGCGGGAGGCACATTAACGCCGTCTCCCACCTTACCGCCGGGCTGTTTCCGCCCCATGGCCCGTCCTACACGGTTCCGCCTGGGTGGGGGTGCACACCCCGGCCCACCCAGTCGATGCCCCGTGGGTCTCCCCGGTATATCCACGCACAGTGGACATACCGGAGACGCTGCTCCACACTGCTTGGCACGGTGGTCGGAGGAGCCGCATTTGTAGCAGCGGCCACTCCGATCCACCGTCGCGGTGCACCGCTGCCTGACGTGACCCGTTTCAAGGCAGCGGTAACACTGCAGGGGACGCGGCGCAAGGACCTCCACCTTGGCGGAGGTCCATCCCACCTTAACCCTGCCGACCGCAGCAATCTTGACGGCGGCTGTGATGGGGCACCTAACCCAGATAGTGCCCAGAGATGTGGGGGTCCGGCGTACCTCGCCTACCTGCACCCCCACCTCTGGGCACCCACCCAAGGCCGCAATGGCTACGCGGACTTCCGCCGGGGTGGCGGCATCATCTAGGCCGCTCACCCGCAACTCGGTCCGTTTCACCGGGCGGGCCACCTTGACCGCCATCCCGGTCAGGGCCTCCTTCAACTTAGCGGCCAAGGCATCCGCCTTAGCCTCCCCCTCTGGTCCGGGGATCTCGAGCAACAGCCCCCCCGTAATTGCCCGTTTCATCTTGACCTCAGAGATGCCAAGGTCCGCGAGCTTGATACTCGCCCGCGCCCTCGACATCGCCTCGGCCAATGTGGCAGACGAGCCCTCCTCGGCATCGATAGCAACAGCCGCCGTTTTTGGCGGACGGCCGGCCATCGGAAGTGCTTTTGCCTCCCGCACAGGTTGGGGAGGAGGACCACTATTGCCCGGCTGCTTCACAGGGGGTTTGTCCCGGACGTGTATCGGCCGGACCTGGGCAGCTTTCGCGGCGGGCTGGGCGGGCTTTTGACTGGCGCGCCCACGCTTCACCGCCTCCGCCCACGACTGCCCGGCCGCCCTCCCCGCCGAAACCGTAGCCGCCGGCAAAGTTAGGGAGGCAGATGATGGGAGGATGGCTGCCCGGGACTGGGGACTTCTCTGGGCTCCTTTCCCCCCCCACACCCGCAACGGAGGAGGACGTGGCTGGATGGTTGGCCGCCAGCCTTAGTTTCCGCCTGGCCCTCTGCTCCCGTTTCTTCCTCGTCCTCCTGTTGGTGGCCGTTATTTCCCCCTCCATCCGGGGTTGCGCCGCCGTCTCCTGCCCTGCTTGGGGCGCAGCTGTCACCATGCGCGCCGGGTCCTTCGGCCTACCGACCCGCGGCCGCACCAGAGCAGCGGATGAGGCGGCCGGGCGAGCGAGGGAGCGAATAATCTCCTCCCGCATCGCTCGGAACCGTCCCTCCAACGCCGCCTCTACGCCCCTTACAAGGGCCTCAACATCTCCCGGGGAGGGAGTCACTGGTGACAAAGAAGGAGGAGCTCCAACACCCTCTCCCCCCTTTGCCATCACCTCCACCACATCACCCCTCCCCGTAATCCCTGCTGTGGGCGAGGAAGCCTCCTGTCCCGGATGCGCCATCAGGGTGGCCTCCGCAGCAAGGCTGGTCGAAGCGAGAGCGGCCACCGCTTCCGGCATTACTACCGGTTCGGGGAGATTGCCCGCTACCCGACCCCTAAGGGCGTCCAGCTCTCGCCGCGCCTCCCGCAGCTCCGCTTCGAGCTGTCGCTCCCGTGTCCTGCGGGTGGAAGCGACCGTCATCCTACTCTGCAATTCGGTCGCAGCTACCCGGATGAATTCCGCCGCAAACTTGAGGTCCCTCACCGACGTCCCCTTCAAGTTGGCCGACTTCTCCGCCACCTCGACCACCTTCTCCGCTTCATCGAGGATCTCCGTATAAAGAGCCTCGCCCTCCTTCTTCCCCATCTCAGCGCGAATTTTTTCGCCCAACACGTCCCTCTTTCTCTTCTTCCTCTGCCCTTCCCTTACCACGCGCCACTCCTCCGAAGAAGCCGCCGAGCTGGCACTACCCGGCTCTTCCGGGTCCGCCTGACGCTTCCCCCTAGAAGCTGCTCCACGAGCCCCTTCACTCCTCTCCACACGCTGCGAGGCAGCAGCGGCCGCGAGACGCGATCCCGCGCTGCCTCCCTCCGTACCCATGGTTGTTTTATTTTTTATTGATGCCATAACTACAGTGATCGATTTCCTCCGGTTCGCCCATCATGGGACCCCCACCGCAGTGGGGGTACTATCCCCGGGTAAAGAAAAACCTAATGAAGGATGCCGAAGCTGAGAAGCAGCTTGTCGGGTGGTCAACCCTATCGACACCAAAGTGACTCTACAGAAAAATGTTACGGGATAGGCCCGCGCCATAATTGATGCTAAAGGTTTTACGTCACCCCTATCGTGTGAGCGACGCCGGATCCGAGCCGACGTCAAACTCAAACCTCAGGCTAGACGGTGCGCCGATTTACCCTACGACGCTCCGGGTATGAGGAAATATTGACCGCATAATCCTCCACACCCGCGCCCGGTGAGTTCGCTTCAACCCCGCCATAGGCTCCAGTCAGTTGGTGAGTGAGCGGTTCTTCCACGTTTAACATGCGGTTTCACGGGGACTTATGCCATAGTTTCAGGACTTACACTTACCCCATATTACTCACGCAGAGGTCAGGTACTGACATCACTCACCAACCCCGGAGGGGGGCTACTACTCCCCCCTTGGTTAGTCTGACGGGAATATCCACGAGTCACCGGCCGCAGCCCATTCACACACACAACACATTCATACGGGTGTTTGGTCCGCGGGAGCTAGCGCTCCGACCTCCGAGATGCCATGTGCGGATGCGGTCACCAGCCCTCTCAGGTTGCTGACCCCATCCCCGCATCCCATCCCAGCGGCTTCCCCTATCCGCCACCTGGGGACGCGCCACGTAGGGGTTCACCTCCCCTGCCGCCTGGACAACCAAACGGGTGCGTGGAGGAGATACCAGACCTAACCCTGACCTAACCGGTGTTATCCTCTAATATATAGATCGAATACAGGATTACATCACTGTTTCAGAGCGGTACCACACTACTGCCTGATCCAACCCAGAAAACGCCCAGGATCTGGCTAACAAGTAGGTGAAAAGGCGAAAGTATGAGCCAGATGATGGCAAATACCAGAGCAAACCCTGACCTAACCGGTGTTATCCTCTAATATATAGATCGAATACAGGATTACTTCACTGTTTCAGGGCGGTACCACACTACTGCCTGATCCAACCCAGAAAACGCCCAGGATCTGGCTAACAAGTAGGTGAAAAGGCGAAAGTATGAGCCAGATGATGGCAAATACCAGACCTAACCCTAACCTAACCGGTGTTACCCTGTAATATATAGATCGAATCCAGGATTAATCCACTGCTTCAGTGTGGTACCACATTACTACGTGATCCAAACCAGAAAACGCCCAGGATCTGGCCAACAAGTATGCGAAAAATGCGAAAGTATGAGCCAGATGATGGCAAATACCAGACCTAACCCAAACCTAACCGGTGTTACCCTCTAATATATAGATCGAATACAGGATTACTTCACTGTTTCAGTGTGGCACCACATTACTACGTGATCCAAACCGGAAAACGCCCAGGATCTGGCCAAAAAGTATGCGAAAAATACGAAAGTATGAGCCAGATGATGGCAAATACCAGACCTAACCCGGCCCTAACCGGTGTTATCCTCTAAAATATAGATTGTATCCAGGTTTAACTCACTGTTGCAGCGTGGAACCACATTACTACGTGATCCAAACCAGAAAACGCCCAGGATCTGGCCAGCAAGTATGCGAAAAATGCGAAAGGATGAGCCTGATGATGGCAAGTACCAGACCTAACCCAAACCTAACCGGTGTTACACCCTAATATATAGATCGAATCCAGGATTAATCCACTGCTTCAGTCTGGTACCACATTACTACGTGATCCAAACCAGAAAACGCCCAGGATCTGGCCAACAAGTATGCGAAAAATGCGAAAGTATGAGCCAGATGATGGCAAATACCAGACCTAACCCTAACCTAACCGGTGTTACCCTGTAATATATAGATCGAATCCAGGATTAATCCACTGCTTCAGTGTGGTACCACATTACTACCTGATCCAAACCAGAAAACGCCCAGGATCTGGCCAACAAGTATGCGAAAAATGCGAAAGTATGAGCCAGATGATGGCAAATACCAGAGCAAACCCTGACCTAACCGGTGTTATCCTCTAATATATAGATCGAATACAGGATTACTTCACTGTTTCAGAGCGGTACCACACTACTGCCTGATCCAACCCAGAAAACGCCCAGGATCTGGCTAACAAGTAGGTGAAAAATGCGAAAGTATGATCCAGATGATGGCAAATACCAGAGCAAACCCTGACCTAACCGGTGTTATCCTCTAAAATATAGATTGTATCCAGATTTGGCACACTGTTGCAGTGTGGCACCACATTACTACGTGATCCAAACCAGAAAACGCCCAGGATCTGGCCAACATGTATGCGAAAAATGCGAAAGTATGAGCCGGATGATGGCAAATACCAGACCTAACCCTGACCAAACCGGTGTTATCCTCTAAAATATAGATCGAATCCAGGATTAACTCACTGTTTCCGTGCGGTACCACATAACTACGTGATCCAGACCAGAAAACGCCCAGGATGTGGCCAACAAGTATGCGAAAAATGCGAAAGTATGAGCCTGATGATGGCAAATACCAGAGCTAACCCTGACCTAACCGGTGTTATCCTCTAAACTATAGATTGTATCCAGGTTTATCACACTGTTGCAGAGTGGCACCACATTACTACGTGATCCAAACCAGAAAACGCCCAGGATCTGGCCAACAAGTATGCGAAAAATGCGAAAGTATGAGCCAGAGGATGCCAAATACCAGACCTAACCCAAACCTAACCGGTGTTACCCTCTAATATATAGATCGAATACAGGATTACTTCACTGTTTCAGTGCGGTACCACACTACTACCTGATCCAACCCAGAAAACGCCCAGGATCTGGCCAACAAGTATGCGAAAAATGCGAAAGTATGAGCCAGATGATGGGAGATACCAGACCTAACCCTGACCTAACCGGTGTTATCCTCTAATAAATAGATCGAATACAGGATTACTTCACTGTTTCAGAGCGGTACCACATTACTGCCTGATCCAACCCAGAAAACGCCCAGGATCTGGCTAACAAGTAGGTGAAAAGGCGAAAGTATGAGCCAGATGATGGCAAATACCAGAGCAAACCCTGACCTAACCGGTGTTATCCTCTAATATATAGATCGAATACAGGATTACTTCACTGTTTCAGGGCGGTACCACACTACTGCCTGATCCAACCCAGAAAACGCCCAGGATCTGGCTAACAAGTAGGTGAAAAGGCGAAAGTATGAGCCAGATGATGGCAAATACCAGACCTAACCCTAACCTAACCGGTGTTACCCGGTAATATATAGATCGAATCCAGGATTAATCCACTGCTTCAGTGTGGTACCACATTACTACGTGATCCAAACCAGAAAACGCCCAGGATCTGGCCAACAAGTATGCGAAAAATGCGAAAGTATGAACCAGATGATGGCAAATACCAGACCTAACCCAAACCTAACCGGTGTTACCCTCTAATATATAGATCGAATACAGGATTACTTTACTGTTTCAGTGTGGCACCACATTACTACGTGATCCAAACCAGAAAACGCCCAGGATCTGGCCAACAAGTATGCGAAAAATGCGAAAGTATGAGCCAGATGATGGCAAATACCAGACCTAACCCAAACGTAACCGGTGTTACCGTCTAATGTATAGGTCGAATCCAGGATTAGCTCACTGTTTCAGTGTGGTACCACATTACTACGTGATCCAAACCGGAAAACGCCCAGGATCTGGCCAAAAAGTATGCGAAAAATACGAAAGTATGAGCCAGATGATGGCAAATACCAGACCAAACCCGGACCTAACCGGTGTTATCCTCTAAAATATTGATTGTATCCAGGTTTAACTCACTGTTGCAGCGTGGAACCACATTACTACGTGATCCAAACCCGAAAACGACCAGGATCTGGCCAGCAAGTATGCGAAAAATGCGAAAGGATGAGCCTGATGATGGCAAGTACCAGACCTAACCCAAACCTAACCGGTGTTACACCCTAATATATAGATCGAATCCAGGATTAATCCACTGCTTCAGTGTGGTACCACATTACTACGTGATCCAAACCAGAAAACGCCCAGGATCTGGCCAACAAGTATGCGAAAAATGCGAAAGTATGAGCCAGATGATGGCAAATACCAGACCTAACCCTAACCTAACCGGTGTTACCCTGTAATATATAGATCGAATCCAGGATTAATCCACTGCTTCAGTGTGGTACCACATTACTACGTGATCCAAACCAGAAAACGCCCAGGATCTGGCCAACAAGTATGCGAAAAATGCGAAAGTATGAGCCAGATGATGGCAAATACCAGAGCAAACCCTGACCTAACCGGTGTTATCCTCCAATATATAGATCGAATACAGGATTACTTCACTGTTTCAGAGCGGTACCACACTACTGCCTGATCCAACCCAGAAAACGCCCAGGATCTGGCTAACAAGTAGGTGAAAAATGCGAAAGTATGATCCAGATGATGGCAAATACCAGAGCAAACCCTGACCTAACCGGTGTTATCCTCTAAAATATAGATTGTATCCAGATTTGGCACACTGTTGCAGTGTGGCACCACATTACTACGTGATCCAAACCAGAAAACGCCCAGGATCTGGCCAACAAGTATGCGAAAAATGCGAATGTATGAGCCAGATGATGGCAAGTACCAGACCTCACCCTGACCTAACCGGTGTTATCCTCTAAAATATATATTGAATCCAGGTTTAACTCACTGTTTCAGAGTGGTTCTACATTACTACGAGATCCAAACCAGAAAACGCCCAGGATCTGGCCAATAAGTATGCGAATAATGTGAAACTATGAGCCAGATGATGGCAAATACCAGACCTAACCCTGACCTAACCGGTGTTATCCTCTAAAATATAGATTGTATCCAGGTTTAACTCACTGTTGCAGTGTGGAGCCACACTACTACCTGATCCAACCCAGAAAACGCCCGGGATCTGGCCAACAAGTATGCGAAAAATGCGAATGTATGAGCCAGATGATGGCAAGTACCAGACCTCACCCTGACCTAACCGGTGTTATCCTCTAAAATATATATTGAATCCAGGTTTAACTCACTGTTTCAGAGTGGTTCTACATTACTACGAGATCCAAACCAGAAAACGCCCAGGATCTGGCCAATAAGTATGCGAATAATGCGAAAGTATGAGCCAGATGGTGGCAAATACCAGACCTAACCCCGACCTAACCGGTGTTATCCTCTAAAATATAGATGGAATCCAGGTTTGACTCACAGTTTCTGTGCGGTACCGCACTGCTCCGTGATCCAAACCAGAATACGCCCAGGATCTGGCCAACAAGTATGTGAAAAATTCGAAAGTATAAGCCAGATGATGGCAAATACCAGACGTAACCCTGACCTAACCGGTGTTATCCTCTAAAATATAGATTGAATCCAGGTTTAACTCACTGTTGCAGTGTGGAACCACATAACTACGTGATCCAAACCAGAAAACGCCCAGGATCTGGCCAACAAGTATGCGAAAAATGCGAATGTATGAGTCAGATGATGGCAAATACCAGACCTAACCCTGACCTAACCGGTGTTATCCTCTAAAATATAGATTGAATCCAGGTTTAACTCACTCTTTCAGTGCGGTACCACACTACTGCCTGATCCAACCCAGAAAACGCCCAGGATCTGGGCAACAAGTATGCGAAAAATGCGAAAGTATGAGCCAGATGATGGCAAATACCAGACCTAACCCTGACCTAACCGGTGTTATCCTCTAAAATATAGATGGAATCCAGGTTTAACTCACAGTTTCTGTGCGGTACCACACTACCACGTGATCCAAACCAGAAAACGCCCTGGATCTGGCCAACAAGTATGCGAAAAATGCGAAAGTATTAGCCAGATGATGGCAAATACCAGACCTAACCCTGACCTAACCGGTGTTATCCTCTAAAATATAGATCGAATCCAGGATTACTTCACTGTTTCAGTGCGGTACCACACTACTAGCTGATCCAACCCAGGTATACGCACAGGATCTGGCCAATAAGTATGCGTATAATGCGAAACTATGAGCCAGATGATGGCAAATACCTGAGCTAACCCTGACCTAGCCGGTGTCATCCTCTAAAATATAGATGAAATCCAGGTTTAACTCAGTTTCAGTGCGGTACCACACAACTACCTGATCCAACCCAGAAAACGCCCAGGATCTGGCCAACAAGTATGCGAAAGATGCTAAAGTATGAGCCAGATGATGGCAAATACCAGACCTTACCCAAACCAAACCGGTGTTACCCTCTAATATATAGATCGAATCCAGGTTTATCTTACTGTTGCAGTGCGGTACCACACTACTACCTGATCCAACCCAGAAAACGCCCAGGATCTGGCCAACAAGTATGCGAAAAACGCGAAAGTATGAGCCGGATGATTGCAAATACCTGACCTAACCCTGACCTAACCGGTGATATCCTCTAAAATATAGATTGTATCCAGGTTTGGCACACTGCTGCAGTGTGGCACCACATTACTACGTGATCCAAACCAGAAAACGCCCAGGATCTGGCCAACAAGTATGCGAAAAATGCGAAAGAATGAGCCGGATGATGGCAAATACCAGAGCAAACCCTGACCTAACCGGTGTTATCCTCTAAAATATAGATTGTATCCAGGTTTGGCACACTGCTGCAGTGTGGCACCACATTACTACGTGATCCAACCCAGAAAACACCCAGATCTGGCCAACAAGTAGGAGAAAAGGCGAAAGTATGAGCCAGATGATGGCAAATACCAGAGCAAACCCTGACCTAACCGGTGATATCCTCTAAAATATAGATTGTATCCAGGTTTGGCACACTGTTGCAGTGTGGCACCACATTACTACGTGATCCAAACCAGAAAACGCCCAGGATCTGGCCAACAAGTATGCGAAAAATGCGAAAGAATGAGACGGATGATTGCAAATACCTGACCTAACCCTGACCTAACCGGTGATATCCTCTAAAATATAGATTGTATCCAGGTTTGGCACACTGCTGCAGTGTGGCACCACATTACTACGTGATCCAAACCAGAAAACGCCCAGGATCTGGCCAACAAGTATGCGAAAAATGCGAAAGAATGAGCCGGATGATTGCAAATACCAGACCTAACCCTGACCTAACCGGTGTTATCCTCTAAAGTATAGATCGAATCCAGGATTAACTTACTGTTTCCGTGCGCTACCACACTACTCCGTGATCCAAACCAGAAAACGCCCAGGATCTGGCTAACAAGTATGCGAAAAACGCGAAAGTATGGGCCAGATGATGGCAAATACCAGACCTAACACTGACCTAACCAGTGTTATCCTCTAAAATATAGATTGAATCCAGGTTTAACTCACTGTTGCAGTGTGGAACGACATTACTATGTGATCCAATCTAGAAAACGCCCAGGTTCTGGCCAACAAGTAGGTGAAAAATGCGAAAGTATGAGCCAGATGATTGCAAATACCAGACCTAACCCTGACCTAACCGGTGATATCCTCTAAAATATAGATCGAATCCAGGATTACTTCACTGTTTCAGTGCGGTACCACACAACTACCTGATCCAACCCAGAAAACGCCCAGGATCTGGCCAACAAGTATGCGAAAAACGCGAAAGTATGGGCCAGATGATGGCAAATACCAGACCTAACCCAAACCTAACCGGTGTTACCCTCTAATATATAGATTGAATCCAGGTTTAACTCACAGTTTCAGTGCGCTACCACACTACTCCGTGATCCAAACCAGAAAACGCCCAGGGTCTGGCCAACAAGTATGCGAAAAATGCGAAAGTATGAGCAAGATGACGGTAAATACCAGACCTAACCAGTGTTATCCTCTAAAATATAGATTGAATCCAGGTTTATCTTACTGTTGCAGTGCGGTACCACACTACTACCTGATCCAACCCAGAAAACGCTCAGGACCTGGCCAACAAGTATGCGAAACACGCGAGAGTATGGGCCAGATGATGGCAAATACCAGGCCTAACACTGACCTAACCAGTGTTATCCTCTAAAATATAGATTGAATCCAGGTTTAACTCACTGTTGCAGTGTGGAACGACATTACTATGTGATCCAATCCAGAAAACGCCCAGGATCTGGCCAACATGTAGGTGAAAAATGCGAAAGTATGAGCCAGATGGTGGCAAATACGAGACCTAACCCAAACCTAACCGGCGTTACCCTCTATTATATAAATCGAATCCAGGATTACTTCACTGTTTCAGTGCGATACCACACTACTACCTGATCCAACCCAGAAAACGCCCAGGATCTGGCCAACAAGTATGCGAAAAATGCGAAAGTATGAGCCAGATGATGGCAAATACCAGACCTTACCCAAACCAAACCGGTGTTACCCTCTAATATATAGATCGAATCCAGGTTTATCTTACTGTTGCAGTGCGGTACCACACTACTACCTGATCCAACCCAGAAAACGCCCAGGATCTGGCCAACAAGTATGCGAAAAACGCGAAAGTATGAGCCAGATGATTGGAAATACCAGACCTAACCCTGACCTAACCGGTGTTACCCCCTAATATATAGATCGAATCCAGTATTGCTTCACTCTTTCAGTGCGGTACCACACTACTACCTGATCCAACCCAGAAAACACCCAGGATCTGGCCAGCAAGTATGCGAAGAACGCGAAAGTATGGGCCAGATAATGGCAAATTCCAGACCTAACACTGACCTAACCAGTGTTATCCTCTAAAATATAGATTGAATCCAGGTTTAACTCACTGTTGCAGTGTGGAACGACATTACTATGTGATCCAAACCAGAAAACGCCCAGGATCTGGCCAACAAGTAGGTGAAAAATGCGAAAGTATGAGCCAGATGATGGCAAATACGAGTCCTAACCCAAACCAAACCGGTGTTACCCTCTAATATATAGATCGAATACAGGGTTACTTCACTGTTTCAGTGCGGTACCACACAACTACCTGATCCAACCCAGAAAACGCCCAGGATCTGGCCAAAAAGTATGCGAAAAATACGAAAGTATGAGCCAGATGATGGCAAATACCAGACCTAACCCTGACCTAGACGGTGTTATCCTCTAAAATATAGATTGTTCCCAGGTTTATCTCACTGATGCAGTGTGGAACCACATTACTACGTGATCCAAACCAGAAAACGCCCAGGATCTGGCCAACAAGTATGCGAAAAATGCGAAAGTATGAGCCAGATGGTGGCAATTACCAGACCTAACCCTGACCTAACCGGTGCTATCCTCTAATATATAGATTGAATCCAGGTTTAACCCACTGTTTCAGTGTGGTACCACATTACTACGTCATCCAACCCAGAAAACGCCCAGATCTGGCCAACAAGTAGGAGAAAAGGCGAAAGTATGTGCCAGATGATGGCAAATACCAGAGCAAACCCTGACCTAACCGGTGTTATCCTCTAAAATATAGATTGTATCCAGGTTTGGCACACTGTTGCAGTGTGGCACCACATTACTACGTGATCCAAACCAGAAAACGCCCAGGATCTGGCCAACAAGTATGCGAAAAATGCGAAAGAATGAGCCGGATGATTGCAAATACCTGACCTAACCCTGACCTAACCGGTGATATCCTCTAAAATATAGATTGTATCCAGGTTTGGCACACTGCTGCAGTGTGGCACCACATTACTACGTGATCCAAACCAGAAAACGCCCAGGATCTGGCCAACAAGTATGCGAAAAATGCGAAAGAATGAGCCGGATGATTGCAAATACCAGACCTAACCCAAACCTAACCGGTGTTATCCTCTAAAGTATAGATCGAATCCAGGATTAACTCACTGTTTCCGTGCGCTACCACACTACTCCGTGATCCAAACCAGAAAACGCCCAGGATCTGGCTAACAAGTATGCGAAAAACGCGAAAGTATGGGCCAGATGATGGCAAATACCAGACCTAACACTGACCTAACCAGTGTTAACCTCTAAAATATAGATTGAATCCAGGTTTAACTCACTGTTGCAGTGTGGAACGACATTACTATGTGATCCAATCTAGAAAACGCCCAGGATCTGGCCAACAAGTAGGTGAAAAATGCGAAAGTATGAGCCAGATGATTGCAAATACCAGACCTAACCCTGACCTAACCGGTGATATCCTCTAAAATATAGATCGAATCCAGGGTTACTTCACTGTTTCAGTGCGGTACCACACAACTACCTGATCCAACCCAGAAAACGCCCAGGATCTGGCCAACAAGTATGCGAAAAACGCGAAAGTATGGGCCAGATGATGGCAAATACCAGGCCTAACACTGACCTAACCAGTGTTATCCTCTAAAATATAGATTGAATCCAGGTTTAACTCACTGTTGCAGTGTGGAACGACATTACTATGTGATCCAATCCAGAAAACGCCCAGGATCTGGCCAACATGTAGGTGAAAAATGCGAAAGTATGAGCCAGATGGTGGCAAATACGAGACCTAACCCAAACCTAACCGGCGTTACCCTCTATTATATAGATCGAATCCAGGATTACTTCACTGTTTCAGTGCGATACCACACTACTACCTGATCCAACCCAGAAAACGCCCAGGATGCGGCCAACAAGTATGCGAAAAATGCGAAAGTATGAGCCAGATGGTGGCAATTACCAGACCTAACCCTGACCTAACCGGTGTTATCCTCTAAAATATAGATTGAATCCAGGTTTAACTCTCTGTTTCAGTGTGGTACCACATTGCTACGTGTTCCAAACCAGAAAACGCTCAGGATCTGGTCAACAAGTATGCGAAAAATGCGAAAGTATGAGCCAGATGATGACTAATACCAGACCTAACCCTGACCTAACCGGTGTTATCCTCTAAAATATAGATTGAATCCGGGTTTATCTCACTGATGCAGTGTGGAACCACATTACTACGTGATCCAAACCTGAAAACGCCCAGGATCTGGCCAACAAGTATGCGAATAATGCGAAAGTATGAGCCAGATGGTGGCAATTACCAGACCTAACCCTGACCTAACCGGTGTTATCCTCTAAAATATAGATTGAATCCAGGTTTAACTCACAGTTTCAGTGCGGTACCACATTACTCCGCGATCCAAACCAGAAAACGCCCAGGATCTGGCCAACATGTATGCGAAAAATGCGAAAGTATGAGCCAGATGTTGGCAAATGCCAGACCTAATCCAAACCTAGCCGGTGTTACCCTCTAATATATAGATTGAATCCAGGTTTAACCCACTGTTTCAGTGTGGTACCACATTACTACGTCATCCAACCCAGAAAACGCCCAGGATCTGGCCAAGAAGTAGGTGAAAAGGCGAAAGTATGAGCCAGATGATGGCAAATACCAGAGCAAACCCTGACCTAACCGGTGTTATCCTCTAAAATATAGATTGTATCCAGGTTTGGCACACTGTTGCAGTGTGGCACCACATTACTACGTGATCCAAACCAGAAAACGCCCAGGATCAGGCCAACAGGTATGCGAAAAATGCGAAAGAATGAGCCGGATGATTGCAAATACCTGACCTAACTCTGACCTAACCGGTGTTATCCTCTAAAATATAGATTGTATCCAGGTTTGGCAAACTGCTGCAGTGTGGCACCACATTACTACGTGATCCAACCCAGAAAACGCCCAGGATCTGGCCAACAAGTATGCGAAAAATGCGAAAGTATGAGCCAGATGATGGCAGATACCAGACCTAACCCTGATCTAACCGGTGTTATCCTCTAAAATATAGATTGAATCCAGGATTAGCTCACTGTTTCAGTGTGGTACCACATTACTACGTCATCCAACCCAGAAAACGCCCAGGATCTGGCCAACAAGTAGGTGAAAAGGCGAAAGTATGAGCCAGATGATGGCAAATACCAGAGCAAACCCTGACCTAACCGGTGTTATCCTCTAGAGTATAGATCGAATCCAGGATTAACTCCCTGTTTCCGTGCGGTACCACATAACTACGTGATCCAGACCAGAAAACGCCCAGGATGTGGCCAACAAGTATGCGAAAAATGCGAAAGTATGAGCCTGATGTTGGCAAATACCAGAGCTAACCCTGACCTAACCGGTATTATCCTCTAAACTATAGATTGTATCCAGGTTTGGCACACTGTTGCAGAGTGCCACCACATTACTACGTGATCCAAACCAGAAAACGCCCAGGATCTGGCCAACAAGTATGCGAAAAATGCGAAAGTATGAGCCAGATGATGGCAAATACCAGACCTAAGCCAAACCTAACCGGTGTTACCCTCTAATATATAGATCGAATACAGGATTACTTCACTGTTTCAGTGAGGTACCACACAACTACCTGATCCAACCCAGAAAACGCCCAGGATCTGGCCAACAAGTATGCGAAAAATGCGAAAGTATGAGCCAGATGATGGCAAATACTAGAGCAAACCCTGACCTAACCGGTGTTATCCTCTAAAATATAGATTGTATCCAGGTTTGGCACACTGTTGCAGTGTGGCACCACATTACTACGTGATCCAAACCAGAAAACGCCCAGGATCTGGCCAACAAGTATGCGAAAAATGCGAAAGTATGAGCCGGATGATTGCAAATACCAGACCTAACCCTGGTCTAACCGGTGTTATCCTCTAAAATATAGATCGAATCCAGGATTAACTCACTGCTTCCGTGCGGTACCACATAACTACGTGATCCAGACCAGAAAACGCCCAGGATCTGGCCAACAAGAATGCGAAAAATGCGAAAGTATGAGACAGATGCAAATACCAGACCTAACCCGGACCTAACCGGTGTTATCCTTTAAAACATAGATTGTATCCAGGTTTAACTCACAGTTTCAGTGCGCTACCACACTACTCCGTGATCCAAACCAGAAAACGCCCAGGATCTGGCCAACAAGTATGCGAAAAATGCGAAAGTATGAGCCAGATGATGGCAAATACCAGAGCAAACCCTGACCTAACCGGTGTTATCCTCTAAAATATAGACTGTATCCAGGATTGGCACACTGTTGCAGTGTAGCACCACATTACTACGTGATCCAAACCAGAAAACGCCCAGGACCTGGCCAACAAGTATGCGAAAAATGCGAAAGTATGAGCCGGATGATTGCAAATACCAGACCTAACCCTGACCTAACCGGTGTTACCCTGTATTATATAGATCGAATCCAGGATTATTCCACTGCTTCAGTGTGGTACCACATTACTACGTGATCCAAACCAGAAAATGCCCAGGATCTGGCCAACAAGTATGCGAAAAATGCGAAAGTATGAGCCAGATGATGGCAAATACCAGAGCAAACCCTGACCTAACCGGTATTAGCCTCTAAAATATAGATTGTGCCCAGGTTTGGCACACTGTTGCAGTGTGGCACCACATTACTACGTGATCCAAACCAGAAAACGCCCAGGATCTGGCCAACGAGTATGCGAAAAATGCGAAAGTATGATCCAGATGATGGCAAATACCAGAGCAAACCCTGACCTAACCGGTGTTATCCTCTAAAATATAGACTGTATCCAGGTTTGGCACACTGTTGCAGTGTAGCACCACATTACTACGTGATCCAAACCAGAAAACGCCCAGGATCTGGCCAAAAAGTATGCGAAAAATACGAAAGTATGAGCCAGATGATGGCAAATACTAGACCTAACCCTGACCTAACCGGTGTTATCCTCTAAAATATAGATTGTGTCCAGGTTTGGCACACTGTTGCAGTGTGGCACCACATTACTACGTGATCCAAACCAGAAAACGCCCAGGATCTGTCCAACGAGTATGCGAAAAATGCGAAAGTATGAGCCGGATGATTGCAAATACCAGAGCTAACTCTGACCTAGCCGGTGTTATCCTCTAAACTATAGATTGTATCCAGGTTTGGCACACTGTTGCAGAGTGGCACCACATAACTACGTGATCCAAACCAGAAAACGCCCAAGATCTGGCCAACAAATATGCGAAAAATGCGAAAGTATGAGCCAGAGGGTGGCAAATACCAGACCTAACCCAAACCTAACCGGTGTTACCCTCTAATATATAGATCGAATACAGGATTACTTCACTGTTTCAGTGGGGTACCACACTACTACCTGATCCAACCCAGAAAACGCCCAGGATCTGGCCAACAAGTATGCGAAAAATGCGAAAGTATGATCCAGATGATGGCAAATACCAGACCTAACCCTGACCTAGACGGTGTTATCCTCTAAAATATAGATTGTACCCAGGTTTATCTCACTGATGCAGTGTGGAACCACATTACTACGTGATCCAAACCAGAAAACGCCCAGGATCTGGCCAACAAGTATGCGAAAAATGCGAAAGTATGAGCCAGATGGTGGCAATTACCAGACCTAACCCTGACCTAACCGGTGTTATCCTCTAAAATATAGATTGAATCCAAGTTTAACTCACAGTTTCAGAGCGGTACCACATTACTCCGCGATCCAAACCAGAAAACGCCCAGGATCTGGCCAACATGTATGCGAAAAATGCGAAAGTATGAGCCAGATGTTGGCAAATGCCAGACCTAATCCAAACCTAACCGGTGTTACCCTCTAATATATAGATTGAATCCAGGTTTAACCCACTGTTTCAGTGTGGTACCACATTACTACGTCATCCAACCCAGAAAACGCCCAGGATCTGGCCAACAAGTAGGTGAAAAGGCGAAAGTATGAGCCAGATGATGGCAAATACCAGAGCAAACCCTGACCTAACCGGTGTTATCCTCTAAAATATAGATCGAATCCAGGATTAACTCACTGTTTCCGTGCGGTACCACATAACTACGTGATCCAGACCAGAAAACGCCCAGTATGTGGCCAACAAGTATGCGAAAAATGCGAAAGTATCAGCCTGATGATGGCAAATACCAGAGCTAACCCTGACCTAACCCGTGTAATCCTCTAAACTATAGATTGTATCCAGGTTTGGCACACTGTTGCAGAGTGGCACCACATTACTACGTGATCCAAATCGGAAAACGCCGAGGATCTGGCCAACAAGTATGCGAAAAATGCGAAAGTATGAGCCAGATGATGGCAAATACCAGACCTAACCCAAACCTAACCGGTGTTACCCACTAATATATAGATCGAATTCAGGATTACTTCACTGTTTCAGTGCGGTACCACACTACTACCTGATCCAACCCAGAAAACGCCCAGGATCTGGCCAACAAGTATGCGAAGAATGCGAAAGTATGAGCCAGATGATGGCAGATACCAGACCTAACCCTGATCTAACCGGTGTTATCCTCTAAAATATAGATTGAATCCAGGTTTAACTCATGTGGCTGTGTGGTACCACATTACTACGTGATCCAAAACTGAAAATGCCCCGTATCTGGCAAACAAGTATGCGAAAAATGCGAAAGTATGAGCCAGATGATGGCAAATACCAGAGCAAACCCTGACCTAACCGGTATTATCCTCTAAAATATAGATTGTGCCCAGGTTTGGCACACTGTTGCAGTGTGGCACCACATTACTACGTGATCCAAACCAGAAAACGCCCAGGATCTGTCCAACGAGTATGCGAAAAATGCGAAAGTATGATCCAGATGATGGCAAATACCAGAGCAAACCCTGACCTAACCGGTGTTATCCTCTAAACTATAGATTGTATCCAGGTTTGGCACACTGTTGCAGAGTGCCACCACATTACTACGTGATCCAAACCAGAAAACGCCCAGGATCTGGCCAACAAGTATGCGAAAAATGCGAAAGTATGAGCCAGATGATGGCAAATACCAGACCTATGCCAAACCTAACCGGTGTTACCCTCTAATATATAGATCGAATACAGGATTACTTCACTGTTTCAGTGCGGTACCACACAACTACCTGATCCAACCCAGAAAACGCCCAGGATCTGGCCAACAAGTATGCGAAAAATGCGAAAGTATGAGCCAGATGATGGCAAATACTAGAGCAAACCCTGACCTAACCGGTGTTATCCTCTAAAATATAGATTGTATCCAGGTTTGGCACACTGTTGCAGTGTGGCACCACATTACTACGTGATCCAAACCAGAAAACGCCCAGGATCTGGCCAACAAGTATGCGAAAAATGCGAAAGTATGAGCCGGATGATTGCAAATACCAGACCTAACCCTGGTCTAACCGGTGTTATCCTCTAAAATATAGATCGAATCCAGGATTAACTCACTGCTTCCGTGCGGTACCACATAACTACGTGATCCAGACCAGAAAACGCCCAGGATGTGGCCAACAAGTATGCGAAAAATGCGAAAGTATCAGCCTGATGATGGCAAATACCAGAGCTAACCCTGACCTAACCCGTGTTGTCCTCTAATATATAGATCGAATTCAGGATTACTTCACTGTTTCAGTGCGGTACCACACTACTACCTGATCCAACCCAGAAAACGCCCAGGATCTGGCCAACAAGAATGCGAAAAATGCGAAAGTATGAGACAGATGCAAATACCAGACCTAACCCGGACCGAACCGGTGTTATCCTTTAAAACATAGATTGTATCCAGGTTTAACTCACAGTTTCAGTGCGCTACCACACTACTCCGTGATCCAAACCAGAAAACGCCCAGGATCTGGCCAACAAGTATGCGAAAAATGCGAAAGTATGAGCCAGATGATGGCAAATACCAGACCTAACCCTAACCTAACCGGTGTTACCCTGTAATATATAGATCGAATCCAGGATTATTCCACTGCTTCAGTGTGGTATCACATTACTACGTGATCCAAACCAGAAAATGCCCAGGATCTGGCCAACAAGTATGCGAAAAATGCGAAAGTATGAGCCAGATGATGGCAAATACCAGAGCAAACCCTGACCTAACCGGTGTTATCCCCTAAAATATAGACTGTATCCAGGATTGGCACACTGTTGCAGTGTAGCACCACATTACTACGTGATCCAAACCAGAAAACGCCCAGGACCTGGCCAACAAGTATGCGAAAAATGCGAAAGTATGAGCCGGATGATTGCAAATACCAGACCTAACCCTGACCTAACCGGTGTTACCCTGTAATATATAGATCGAATCCAGGATTATTCCACTGCTTCAGTGTGGTACCACATTACTACGTGATCCAAACCAGAAAATGCCCAGGATCTGGCCAACAAGTATGCGAAAAATGCGAAAGTATGAGCCAGATAATGGCAAATACCAGAGCAAACCCTGACCTAACCGGTATTATCCTCTAAAATATAGATTGTGCCCAGGTTTGGCACACTGTTGCAGAGTGGCACCACATTACTACGTGATCCAAACCAGAAAACGCCCAGGATCTGGCCAACGAGTATGCGAAAAATGCGAAAGTATGATCCAGATGATGGCAAATACCAGAGCAAACCCTGACCTAACCGGTGTTATCCTCTAAAATATAGACTGTATCCAGGTTTGGCACACTGTTGCAGTGTAGCACCACATTACTACGTGATCCAAACCAGAAAACGCCCAGGATCTGGCCAAAAAGTATGCGAAAAATACGAAAGTATGAGCCAGATGATGGCAAATACTAGACCTAACCCTGACCTAACCGGTGTTATCCTCTAAAATATAGATTGTGTCCAGGTTTGGCACACTGTTGCAGTGTGGCACCACATTACTACGTGATCCAAACCAGAAAACGCCCAGGATCTGGCCAACGAGTATGCGAAAAATGCGAAAGTATGAGCCGGATGATTGCAAATACCAGAGCTAACCCTGACCTAACCGGTGTTATCCTCTAAACTATAGATTGTATCCAGGTTTGGCACACTGTTGCAGAGTGGCACCACATTACTACGTGATCCAAACCAGAAAACGCCCAAGATCTGGCCAACAAATATGCGAAAAATGCGAAAGTATGAGCCAGAGGGTGGCAAATACCAGACCTAACCCAAACCTAACCGGTGTTACCCTCTAATATATAGATCGAATACAGGATTACTTCACTGTTTCAGTGGGGTACCACACTACTACCTGATCCAACCCAGAAAACGCCCAGGATCTGGCCAACAAGTATGCGAAAAATGCGAAAGTATGATCCAGATGATGGCAAATACCAGACCTAACCCTGACCTAGACGGTGTTATCCTCTAAAATATAGATTGTACCCAGGGTTATCTCACTGATGCAGTGTGGAACCACATTACTACGTGATCCAAACCAGAAAACGCCCAGGATCTGGCCAACAAGTATGCGAAAAATGCGAAAGTATGAGCCAGATGGTGGCAATTACCAGACCTAACCCTGACCTAACCGGTGTTATCCTCTAAAATATAGATTGAATCCAAGTTTAACTCACAGTTTCAGAGCGGTACCACATTACTCCGCGATCCAAACCAGAAAACGCCCAGGATCTGGCCAACATGTATGCGAAAAATGCGAAAGTATGAGCCAGATGTTGGCAAATGCCAGACCTAATCCAAACCTAACCGGTGTTACCCTCTAATATATAGATTGAATCCAGGTTTAACCCACTGTTTCAGTGTGGTACCACATTACTACGTCATCCAACCCAGAAAACGCCCAGGATCTGGCCAACAAGTAGGTGAAAAGGCGAAAGTATGAGCCAGATGATGGCAAATACCAGACCTGACCCTGACCTAACCGGTGTTACCCACTAATATATAGATCGAATCCAGGATTAACTCACTGTTGCAGTGTGGTACCACACTACTACCTGATCCAACCCAGAAAACGCCCAGGATCTGGCCAACAAGTATGCGAAGAATGCGAAAGTATGAGCCAGATTCCCTCAGGGGCTGCCAGCCTTTCAGCTGCAGTACGGGCTTAACGAACCCGGGGTACCCGAGTCATACACACACCGTAAGCCTCCTGTTGGTCGTCACAACGACCCATTCACAATTCCCTATTGGTTTTGTGAATGGTACGTGACGGCGGGAGGAACGGGGGTCTTGGCTTAACCGCCTGGGCCACGAGTATGGCGACTCTATAAAATCGCCCTCCAATCCTAAGCTATGGTGCGCGGCAATGGGATGCATGGTTGGGGGAGAAGGCCCAATCCCAAGCGACCACCTCCGGGGAACCTGCCGAACCCCCGGAGTATTAGGCTTACCCGGGTAAGGCGGCTCTGCCCGGGTGGACCTTTATTTCCGACCATCTCGTGGGATTTTTATGGACACAGAAAATAAAATGGGGATGGGGCGGGTTTTGTCGGTTGGGGAGGACGGAGACGGGGCTGGGGTTAGGGTGGCGGCGCTCGCGCCCCACTCAGCGCCAGGTCCGGCTTCGTGGAGGGTGGAGGAGGACGACGAGACGGCGTCGGTCTCGTCCTTCTCCTCCAGCACGAGCCACATAGGCTCTAAGAGGAAGAGGACGGGGCAGGCCGTCGTCGAGGTGGGCGGGGCGATGAGCCCGTCGGTGAGGCTGAGTTGCCTCAGGGACGAGGTGGCCGAGGAGATATCGGAGAGGATCTCCTCGTCCCTGAGGCGGGTGGAGAAAGTCGCCGCTGCCTGCGCCTTTAAGGGGCAGAAAAGCGGTGGCGCGGAGGCCCTGAAGGCCGCGGCGGAGGAAATGAGGGAGGCGGCGCGGGAGCTCAGAGGGCGGAACGCCCGTCTGCAGCTCCTGTTGGAGGAGGAGCGACAGGGGAGGAGGAGGGCAGAGGCGCTGTGGAACAGCGCGGCCCTCCCTCCCATCCTCCCTCCTCCTCCACCGCCGCGTCCCTCGGCGGAGGTAAATAAGCGGAGTGCGGCGGCAGTGGTGCGGGGCACCGCGGGCCCCTCCACCCGCACTCCGCCCGTGAAGAAGTCCCCGTCCTCCTCAGAAGACGATCTTCTGAGGAGGATTGGGGACATGATTGATGGCAAGCTGGCCGCCTTCCGGGAGGAGCTCCTCGCCGGAAGAGTGGTCAGCAGGAAGGCGGTGCCTCCCCGACCTGTTCCGGTACAGTCGGGGAAGGCAAAGAAGGGCGGAGTGAAGGCTCCGCCCAGCGTTGCGGCACCAGGGCCCCGGGTCGCGACCCCCAAGGGGGGTGGTGTACCCGTGGTCGCGGTGGTCGCGTCCTCCACGGCACCCTCCCAAGGGGGGGTGGCGTGGAGTGAGGTGGTGGGGCGGAAGGCGAAGCGGGCGGCGAGGAAGGCCTCGCAACCGCAGCCTCCGCCTCCGCCGTCGGCGGCCAAGGTAAAGGCCGCGAAGGTCGGGAAGGCACGACCAGGTCGTCCCCCAAAAACGGCAGCGGTGACTCTGACCGTTGCGCAGGGGGGCGACCTGACCCTCGCGGAGGCGATGCGGCTCGCCAGGGAGAATATCTCCCTGGAAGAGCTGGGCATCGCCTCCGTGAGGGCGAAGAGGGCCGTGACCGGGGGTCTCTTGCTGGAGATCCCCGGTGCAGAGGGCGGCGCGAAGGCGGATCGTCTCGCCCAGAGGCTCCGGGAGCAGCTGGGCGAGCGAGGTGTCCGGGTTGCCCGGCCCACGAAGCGCACGGAGATGCGCGTTTGTGGGCTGGACGACTCGGTCAGCGCACAGGATGTGTCCCGTGCCCTTGCGAGGGCGGGGGACTGTCCTGTGGAGGACCTGCGGATCGGAGAGATCCGCAGGTCGCCCTCCGGCCTCGGGTCGGTGTGGGCCCGGTGCCCCCTCTCCGCCGCCCGTAAGGTGGCGGAATCCGGGAGGGTGTTGGTGGGGTGGGTTTCGGCGCGAGTGGAAATCCTCGCGCCGCGCCCGCTCCAGTGTCACCGCTGCCTCGAATTGGGGCACGTGAGGCAGTGGTGCACCTCGCCGGTGGACCGCAGCGGTCAGTGTTACCGCTGCGGTGCCAAAGAGCACCGTGCGAGCCAGTGCTCGGCGGCCCCCCACTGCCCGCTGTGTGCGGACATGGGGAGGCCAGCCGATCACAGGGTGGGGAGCAAGAAGTGCTCCCCCCCCCTCCCGGAAGGAGAGGAAGAGGCGGGCTGCACCGGCTCCGGTGCCGAGGGCGGTGGCATCGGCCTCCATGGAGGTGGACGGTGCTACGGGGACGGACGGCCGGGAGGAGGCTGGCGCGGCCATTAATTAATGCCGCCCCGCCTCCTCCTCCAGGCCAACCTCAACCACTGCCGCGCGGCACAGGACTTGATGTCTCAAGTCCTCGCGGAGTGGGGGGTTGGCCTGGCGGTCGCCGCCGAGCCGTACCGCGTCCCTGATCACCCTCATAGGGTGGGCGACGCGGACGGCTTGGTGGCGACGGTATGGGGAGGGGGCGACGGGTCCCCACCGTTCTCCTTGTTGGAGCGCGGTCGGGGATTCGTCGCCGTGGACTGGGGGGGAGTCGCTGTGGTGGGGTGCTACATTTCGCCCCGTAGCGGTCACGCTGCGTTCGAGCTGTACTTGGCCGAGGTCGCGGCATGCGTGCAGCGCTACGCGGCCCGGCCGGTGCTGGTCCTGGGGGATTTTAATGCCAAGTCGGTGGCTTGGGGATCCCCCAGGACCTCCGTTCGCGGCGGGATCCTGGGCGATTGGGCGGCGGGGCTCGACCTCCGGGTATTGAACCGGGGGTCGGAGCACACATGCGTGCGGCGATATGGGGGGTCCATCGTGGATGTTGGATTCGCGACCCCCAACGCCGTGCGCATGGTGTCGGGTTGGCACGTGGTCGCGGGGGCAGAGACACTCTCCGATCACCGGTACATCCGGATGGAGGTCTCTGCCGCCGCGAGTGCATCCCGACACGGCCGGCTGCGTGGCACCCCACCACGCCGCTGGGCGCTTCGGCGCCTGGACAAGGACGCCCTGATGGCAGCTGCCCTCGCTGCAACTTGGCCGCAGGGAGCGGCCGAGTTGCCGAGCATAGAGGAGGAGGTCGCCCGGCTCGGAGCATTGGTCGCGGGTATTTGCGACGCGGCGATGCCTCGGGTCGGGCGGGCTTCTCCTCGCCGGGCGGTGTACTGGTGGTCGGACGCGATCGCGGAGTTGCGAGTTGCGACTGTCCGCGCCCGACGCCAGTACACCCGCGCGCGCCGTCGTCAACGTACAGGCGACGGCGTGGCGCGAGCGAGGGCAGCTGATGACCTGTATGGAGCATACCGCGTGGCGCGGGTTGCTCTGCAGGTCGCCATCAAACGGGCCAAGACCCAGGCATGGAAGGAGCTCCTCCAGACCCTTGATGACGATCCATGGGGGCGCCCATATAAGGTGGTGCTGAATAAGCTCCGCCCGTGGGCGCCCCCCGTCACCGAGGGTCTTGACCCCCGGCTGCTGGAGGACGTGGTCAATACACTCTTCCCAATTGGGGAGGGGGGACCGCGTCCTCCGGCGGCGGCGGCTGTCCCAGTGGAGTGGACGGCCGAGCTGGGGGTCACGCAGGAGGAGCTGGCAGCGGCCATCAGACGGCTCGGGGTTCGTAACACGGCCCCGGGTCCGGATGGTGTGCCCGGCCGGGTTTGGGTCTTGACCCAGGGCGTCCTTGGGGCCGACCTCAGGCGGTTGTTCGACCGCTGCCTGAGGGACGGGCGATTCCCCCCCAGTTGGAAGGTGGCGAGGATGGTCCTCCTCCGGAAGGAGGGTCGGCCCGCGGAGTCTCCCTCCGCATACCGGCCCATTTGTCTCCTCGACGAGGTGGGCAAGCTCTTCGAGCGTGTGATTGCTGCCCGCCTCGTCGAGCACCTGTCGCGGGGTGATCCCGGTCTGGCCGACTGCCAGTTCGGTTTCCGGGGGGGCCGATCGACTATCGACGCGATAGGTCGTGTGAGGGCCCTCTCGGAGGCGGCCGTCTCCCGGGGAGGGGTGGCATTGGCAATATCCTTGGATATTGCCAATGCCTTTAACACCCTCCCCTGGGAAGAGATAAGGAGGGGACTCGAATATCATCGAGTCCCCCCTTGTCTCAGGGCGGTCGTCGGGGATTATCTCCGCGGCAGGTGGATCGAGTATCCGGGCCGGGATGGTGATATGCGGAGAGAGGTGTACTGCGGTGTTCCGCAGGGGTCGGTCCTCGGGCCACTCCTGTGGAACATCGCGTACGACTCGGTGTTGCGGGCCGGCCTCCCCGACGGCGTCAGCACGGTGTGTTATGCGGATGACACACTGGTGCTGGCCGTCGGGGCGCACTGGGGGAGGGCCATGCGTCGCGCGGAGGAGGGGTCGCAACGCGTCGTCGACCGGATCAGGGGGATGGGGATGACGGTGGCGGTCCATAAGACCGAGGTGATTGCGTTTCATTCACCTCGGCAGGATCCGCCACCCCCTCTGATCCGGGTGGGTGGGGCTGACATCGAGGTGAAGCCCCAGATCAGGTATCTGGGGCTGATCCTCGATAGCCACTGGCGTTTCGTGGAGCATTTCCGCTGCCTGGTCCCCCGGTTGGAAAGGATGGTTGCGGCTCTGGGCCGGATCCTGCCCAACCTGGGGGGCCCGGCGGGCCGAGTTCGTCGCCTCTATGTGGCAATGGTCCAGTCGGTGGCCCTATACGGGGCCCCCGTCTGGGCGGACGACCTGGCTGCCTCCCGGCGCAGTATGACTATGCTGCGTCGGGTGCAGAGGCGCATGGCGCTCAGGGTCGTCCGCGGGTATCGGACCGTGTCACATGAGGCGGCGACGGTGCTAGCGGGGATGCCGCCCATGGACCTGCTCGCGCGGTCGCACGCGGTGATGTACCGGCACCGCGTCGACTGTCGCGCGGGGGTGGGGGCGGTCCCGGGCGGGCAGGAACCTGCTTGGGGCGATTTGAAGCGCCAGGCCCGGCAGTCCGTGTTGCTCGCGTGGCAGGAGCGGCTGGCTCTGCCAACCGCGGGGCACCGGACTGTCGGGGCTGTTCGGCCACTCCTGAAGGAGTGGCTGGACAGAGGCCATGGCAGCTTCACCTACCGGCTGGCACAGGTATTTTCCGGGCATGGCAGCTTCGGAAGATACCTGTGCCGGATAGGGAAGGAGCCGACGGCGCGTTGCTGCCACTGCGACGCTGAGGAGGACACGGCGGATCATACCCTGGAGGTATGCCCCGCGTGGGAGGGGGAGCGCCGTGTCCTGGTCGGCGTCGTCGGGCGGGATGTCTCGCTGCCGGGCGTGGTGCGCGCCATGCTCGGCAGCGAGGAGAAGTGGAGGGCCGTGGCCTCCTTCTGCGAGAACGTAATGTTGCAGAAGGAGGCCGCGGGGAGGGAGCGCGAGCTTCAGCGGCGCGCTGAAGCTCGCGCTCGTGCGGTGGCCCGAGGTCGTCTCCCGGTCGCGAGGCGTCGCGGGCGGCCGCCTCGGCGTGGCGGATGACCTAAGCTGGGAGGGGGGTCCAGAGGGGACCCTCCTCCCGCCAGGCGGCGCCGGGTCGGACCGGTTGGGGGTAAGAGTGCCTCCCCCTACCGGTCCGACGCAAGGGGAGGCACCCTCGGCGGTCTGGTGCGGCCATGAACGCCCGGCCGCCGAGGGGTGGAAACGGGGACGCGGGCGGTTGCGAGGTGGGGCTCGCAGCCGCCACTAAACGCGGCCCCGGGACGGATAGCGGCGGGGTGGAGTGGCCCCGTCCAGCCGCTATGAGGCAGTGTGTCTACTGGGGGGACCGATTGTCCCCCCGGGGGATGGGCGCGAAAGCGCGGGCACGGGGAGGATACCGGAAGAATGCTTCGAGCGATTCCCGGTATCCTCCCAAAGCGTGCCGAAGGGTCACCGTGGGGTTTTTAGTGGGTAGGTCCCGCGCCTGTCGTTGTACGGGCGCGGGGAATCCCACACACCCCTCCCACCTCTCCCCAAGGAGGTGGGAGGGAGTCTTTCGAAGATTTTCCCCACGACAAAAAAAAAAAAAAAAAAAAAAAAAAAAAAAAAAAAAAAAAAAAAGTATGAGCCAGATGATGGCAGATACCAGACCTAACCCTGATCTAACCGGTGTTATCCTCTAAAATATAGATTGAATCCAGGTTTAACTCATGTGGCTGTGTGGTACCACATTACTACGTGATCCAAAACTGAAAATGCCCCGTATCTGGCAAACAAGTATGCGAAAAATGCGAAAGTATGAGCCAGATGATGGCAAATACCAGACCTAACCCAAACGTAACCGGTGTTACCGTCTAATATATAGGTCGAATCCAGGATTAGCTCACTGTTTCAGTGTGGTACCACATTACTACGTGATCCAAACCAGAAAACGCCCAGGATCTGGCCAAAAAGTATGCGAAAAATACGAAAGTATGAGCCAGATGATGGCAAATACTAGACCTAACCCTGACCTAACCGGAGTTATTCTCTAAAATATAGATTGTGTCCAGGTTTGGCACACTGTTGCAGTGTGGCACCACATTACTACGTGATCCAAACCAGAAAACGCCCAGGATCTGGCCAACGAGTATGCGAAAAATGCGAAAGTATGAGCCGGATAATTGCAAATACCAGACCTAACCCAAACCTAACCGGTGTTACCCTCTAATATATAGATCCCAATACAGGATTACTTAACTGTTTCAGTGCGGTACCACACAACTGCCTGATCCAACCCGGAAAACGCCCAGGATCTGGCCAAGAAGTATGCGAAAAATGCGAAAGTATGAGCCAGATGTTGGCAAATGCCAGATCTAATCCAAACCTAGCCGGTGTTACCCTCTAATATATAGATAGAATCCAGATTTAACCCACTGTTTCAGTGTGGTACCACATTACTACGTCATCCAACCCAGAAAACGCCCAGGATCTGGCCAACAAGTATGCGAAAAATGCGAAAGTATGAGCCACATGATGGCAAATACCAGAGCAAACCCTGACCTAACCGGTGTTATCCTCTAAAATATAGATTGTATCCAGGTTTGGCACACTGCTGCAGTGTGGCACCACATTACTACGTGATCCAAACCAGAAAACGCCCAGGATCTGGCCAACAAGTATGCGAAAAATGCGAAAGAATGAGCCGGATGATTGCAAATACCTGACCTAACCCTGACCTAACCGGTGTTATCCTCTAAAATATAGATTGTATCCAGGTTTGGCACACTGCTGCAGTGTGGCACCACATTACTACGTGATCCAAACCAGAAAACGCCCAGGATCTGGCCAACAAGTATGCGAAAAATGCGAAAGAATGAGCCGGATGATGGCAGATACCAGACCTAACCCTTATCTAACCGGTGTTATCCTCTAAAATATAGATTGAATCCAGGTTTAACTCATGTGGCTGTGTGGTACCACATTACTACGTGATCCAAAACTGAAAATGCCCCGTATCTGGCCAACAAGTATGCGTAAAATGCGAAAGTATGAGCCAGATGATGGCAAATACAAGACCTAACCCAAACGTAACCGGTGTTACCGTCTAATATATAGGTCGAATCCAGGATTAGCTCACTGTTTCAGTGTGGTACCACATTACTACGTGATCCAAACCAGAAAACGCCCAGGATCTGGCCAAAAAGTATGCGAAAAGTGCGAAAGTATGATCCAGATGATGGCAAATACCAGAGCAAACCCTGCCCTAACCGGTGTTATCCTCTAAAATATAGACTGTATCCAGGTTTGGCACACTGTTGCAGTGTAGCACCACATTACTGCGTGATCCAAACCAGAAAACGCCCAGGATCTGGCCAACAAGTATGCGAAAAATGCGAAAGTATGAGCCGGATGATTGCAAATACCAGACCTAACCCTGACCTAACCAGTGTTATCCTCTAATATATAGATCGAATACAGGATTACTTCACTGTTTCAGTGCGGTACCACACTACTACCTGATCCAACCCAGAAAACCCCCAGGATCTGGCCAACAAGTATGCGAAAAGTGCGAAAGTATGATCCAGATGATGGCAAATACCAGAGCAAACCCTGCCCTAACCGGTGTTATCCTCTAAAATATAGACTGTATCCAGGTTTGGCACACTGTTGCAGTGTAGCACCACATTACTACGTGATCCAAACCAGAAAACGCCCAGGATCTGGCCAACAAGTATGCGAAAAATGCGAAAGTATGAGCCACATGATGGCAAATACCAGAGCAAACCCTGACCTAACCGGTGCTATCCTCTAAAATATAGATTGTATCCAGGTTTGGCACACTGTTGCAGTGTGGCACCACATTACTACGTGATCCAAACCAGAAAACGCCCAGGATCTCGCCAACAAGTATGCGAAAAATGCGAAAGTATGAGCCGGATGATTGCAAATACCAGACCTAACCCTGACCTAACCGGCGTTATCCTCTAAAATATAGATCGAATCCAGGATTAACTCACTGTTTCCGTGCGGTACCACATAACTACGTGATCCAGACCAGAAAACGCACAGTATGTGGCCAACAAGTATGCGAAAAATGCGAAAGTATCAGCCTGATGATGGCAAATACCAGAGCTAACCCTGACCTAACCCGTGTTATCCTCTAAACTATAGATTGTATCCAGGTTTGGCACACTGTTGCAGAGTGGCACCACATTACTACGTGATCCAAATCAGAAAACGCCCAGGATCTGGCCAACAAGTATGCGAAAAATGCGAAAGTATGAGCCAGATGGTGGCAATTACCAGACCTAACCCTGACCTAACCGGTGTTATCCTCTAAAATATAGATTGAATCCAGGTTTAACTCACAGTTTCAGTGCGGTACCACATTACTCCGCGATCCAAACCAAAAAACGCCCAGGATCTGGCCAACATGTATGCGAAAAATGCGAAAGTATGAGCCAGATGTTGGCAAATGCCAGATCTAATCCAAACCTAGCCGGTGTTACCCTCTAATATATAGATAGAATCCAGATTTAACCCACTGTTTCAGTGTGGTACCACATTACTACGTCATCCAACCCAGAAAACGCCCAGGATCTGGCCAACAAGTATGCGAAAAATGCGAAAGTATGAGCCACATGATGGCAAATACCAGAGCAAACCCTGACCTAACCGGTGTTATCCTCTAAAATATAGATTGTATCCACGTTTGGCACACTGCTGCAGTGTGGCACCACATTACTACGTGATCCAAACCAGAAAACGCCCAGGATCTGGCCAACAAGTATGCGAAAAATGCGAAAGAATGAGCCGGATGATTGCAAATACCTGACCTAACCCTGACCTAACCGGTGTTATCCTCTAAAATATAGATTGTATCCAGGTTTGGCACACTGCTGCAGTGTGGCACCACATTACTACGTGATCCAAACCAGAAAACGCCCAGGATCTGGCCAACAAGTATGCGAAAAATGCGAAAGAATGAGCCGGATGATTGCAAATACCAGACCTAACCCTGACCTAACCGGTGTTATCCTCTAAAGTATAGATCGAATCCAGGATGAACTCACTGTTTCCGTGCGGTACCACATAACTACGTGATCCAGACCAGAAAACGCCCAGGATGTGGCCAACAAGTATGCGAAAAATCCGAAAGTATGAGCCAGATGATGGCAGATACCAGACCTAACCCATATCTAACCGGTGTTATCCTCTAAAATATAGATTGAATCCAGGTTTAACTCATGTGGCTGTGTGGTACCACATTACTACGTGATCCAAAACTGAAAATGCCCCGTATCTGGCCAACAAGTATGCGAAAAATGCGAAAGTATGAGCCAGATGATGGCAAATACAAGACCTAACCCAAACGTAACCGGTGTTACCGTCTAATATATAGGTCGAATCCAGGATTAGCTCACTGTTTCAGTGTGGTACCACATTACTACGTGATCCAAACCAGAAAACGCCCAGGATCTGGCCAAAAAGTATGCGAAAAGTGCGAAAGTATGATCCAGATGATGGCAAATACCAGAGCAAACCCTGCCCTAACCGGTGTTATCCTCTAAAATATAGACTGTATCCAGGTTTGGCACACTGTTGCAGTGTAGCACCACATTACTACGTGATCCAAACCAGAAAACGCCCAGGATCTGGCCAACAAGTATGCGAAAAATGCGAAAGTATGAGCCGGATGATTGCAAATACCAGACCTAACCCTGACCTAACCAGTGTTATCCTCTAATATATAGATCGAATACAGGATTACTTCACTGTTTCAGTGCGGTACCACACTACTACCTGATCCAACCCAGAAAACCCCCAGGATCTGGCCAACAAGTATGCGAAAAGTGCGAAAGTATGATCCAGATGATGGCAAATACCAGAGCAAACCCTGCCCTAACCGGTGTTATCCTCTAAAATATAGACTGTATCCAGGTTTGGCACACTGTTGCAGTGTAGCACCACATTACTACGTGATCCAAACCAGAAAACGCCCAGGATCTGGCCAACAAGTATGCGAAAAATGCGAAAGTATGAGCCACATGATGGCAAATACCAGAGCAAACCCTGACCTAACCGGTGCTATCCTCTAAAATATAGATTGTATCCAGGTTTGGCACACTGTTGCAGTGTGGCACCACATTACTACGTGATCCAAACCAGAAAACGCCCAGGATCTGGCCAACAAATATGCGAAAAATGCGAAAGTATGAGCCGGATTATTGCAAATACCAGACCTAACCCTGACCTAACCGGTGTTATCCTCTAATATATAGTTCGAATACAGGATTACTTCACTGTTTCAGTGCGGTACCACACTACTACCTGATCCAACCCAGAAAACGCCCAGGATCTGGCCAACAAGTATGCGAAAAATGCGAAAGTATGATCCAGATGATGGCAAATACCAGGTCAAACCCTGACCTAACCGGTGTTATCCTCTAAAATATAGACTGTATCCAGGATTGGCACACTGTTGCAGTGTAGCACCACATTACTACGTGATCCAAACCAGAAAACGCCCAGGATCTGGCCAACAAGTATGCGAAAAATGCGAAAGTATGAGCCAGATGATGGCAAATACCAGACCTAACCCAAACGTAACCGGTGTTACCGTCTAATATATAGGTCGAATCCAGGATTAGCTCACTGTTTCAGTGTGGTACCACATTACTACGTGATCCAAACCAGAAAATGCCCAGGATCTGGCCAACAAGTATGCGAAAAATGCGAAAGTATGAGCCAGATGATGGCAAATACCAGAGCAAACCCTGACCTAACCGGTGTTATCCTCTAAAATATAGATTGTGTCCAGGTTTGGCACACTGTTGCAGTGTGGCACCACATTACTACGTGATCCAAACCAGAAAACGCCCAGGATCTGGCCAACGAGTATGCGAAAAATGCGAAAGTATGAGCCGGATGATTGCAAATACCAGACCTAACCCTGACCTAACCGGTGTTATCCTCTAATATATAGATCGAATACAGGATTACTTCACTGTTTCAGTGCGGTACCACACTACTACCTGATCCAACCCAGAAAACGCCCAGGATCTGGCCAACAAGTATGCGAAAAATGCGAAAGTATGATCCAGATGATGGCAAATACCAGAGCAAACCCTGACCTAACCGGTGTTATCCTCTAAACTATAGATTGTATCCAGGTTTGGCACACTGTTGCAGAGTGGCACCACATTACTACGTGATCCAAACCAGAAAACGCCCAAGATCTGGCCAACAAATATGCGAAAAATGCGAAAGTATGAGCCAGAGGATGGCAAATACCAGACCTAACCCAAACCTAACCGGTGTTATCCTCTAAAATATAGATTGTACCCAGGTTTATCTCACTGATGCAGTGTGGAACCACATTACTACGTCATCCAACCCAGAAAACGCCCAGGATCTGGCCAACAAGTAGGTGAAAAGGCGAAAGTATGAGCCAGATGATGGCAAATACCAGAGCAAACCCTGACCTAACCCGTGTTATCCTCTAAAGTATAGATCGAATCCAGGATTAACTCACTGTTTCCGTGCGGTACCACATAACTACGTGATCCAGACCAGAAAACGCCCAGGATGTGGCCAACAAGTATGCGAAAAATGCGAAAGTATGAGCCTGATGTTGGCAAATACCAGAGCTAACCCTGACCTAACCGGTGTTATCCTCTAAACTATAGATTGTATCCAGGTTTGGCACACTGTTGCAGAATGGCACCACATACCTACGTGATCCAAACCAGAAAACGCCCAGGATCTGGCCAACAAGTATGCGAAAAATGCGAAAGTATGAGCCAGATGATGGCAAATACCAGACCTAACCCAAACCTAACCGGTGTCACCCTCTAACATATAGATCGAATACAGGATTACTTCACTGTTTCAGTGCGGTACCACACTACTACCTGATCCAACCCAGAAAACGCCCAGGATCTGGCCAACAAGTATGCGAAAAATGCGAAAGTATGAGCCGGATGATTGCAAATACCAGACCTAACCCTGACCTAACCGGTGTTATCCTCTAAAATATAGATCGAATCCAGGATTAGCTCACTGTTTCAGTGTGGTACCACATTACTACGTGATCCAAACAAGAAAGCGCCCAGGATCTGGCCAACAAGTATGCGAAAAATGCGAAAGTATGAGCCAGATGATGGCAAATACCAGACCTAACCCTAACCTAACCGGTGTTACCCTGTAATATATAGATCGAATCCAGGATTATTCCACTGCTTCAGTGTGGTACCACATTACTACGTGATCCAACCCAGAAAACGCCCAGGATCTGGCCAACAAGTATGCGAAAAATGCGAAAGTATGATCCAGATGATGGCAAATACCAGAGCAAACCCTGACCTAACCGGTGTTATCCTCTAAACTATAGATTGTATCCAGGTTTGGCACACTGTTGCAGAGTGGCACCACATTACTACGTGATCCAAACCAGAAAACGCCCAAGATCTGGCCAACAAATATGCGAAAAATGCGAAAGTATGAGCCAGAGGATGGCAAATACCAGACCTAACCCAAACCTAACCGGTGTTATCCTCTAATATATAGATCGAATACAGGATTACTTCACTGTTTCAGTGCGGTACCACACTACTACCTGATCCAACCCAGAAAACGCCCAGGATCTGGCCAACAAGTATGCGAAAAATGCGAAAGTATGATCCAGATGATGGCAAATACCAGAGCAAACCCTGACCTAACCGGTGTTATCCTCTAAAATATAGACTGTATCCAGGTTTGGCACACTGTTGCAGTGTAGCACCACATTACTACGTGATCCAAACCAGAAAACGCCCAGGATCTGGCCAACAAGTATGCGAAAAATGCGAAAGTATGAGCCGGATGATTGCAAATACCAGACCTAACCCTGACCTAACCGGTGTTATCCTATAGAAAATAGATTGAATCTAAGATAAGCTCACTGTTTCAGTGTGGTACCACATTACTGCGTGTTCCAAACCACAAAACGCCTAGGATCTGGCCAATAAGTATGCGAATAATGCTAAACTATGAGCCAGATGATGCCAAATGCCAGACCTAACCCTGACCTAACCTGTGTTACCCTCTATTATATAGATCGAATCCAGGATTACTTCTCTGTTTCAGTGCGGTACCACACTACTGCCTGATCCAACCCAGAAAACGCCCAGGATCTGGCCAACACGTATGCGAAAAACGCGAAAGTATGTGCCAGATGGTGGAAAATACCTGATCTAACCCTGACCTAACCGGTGTTATCCACTAAAATATAGATGGAATCCAGGTTTGACTCACAGTTTCTGTGCGGTACCACACTACTCCGTGATCCATACCAGAATACGCCCAGGATCTGGCCAACAAGTATGCGAAAAACGCGAATGTATGAGCCAGATGGTGGCAAATACCAGACCTAACCCCGACCTAACCGGTGTTATCCTCTAATATATAGATCGAATCCAGTATTGCTTCACTCTTTCAGTGCGGTACCACACTACTGCCTGATCCAACCCAGAAAACGCCCAGGATCTGGGCAACAAGTATGCGAAAAATGCGAAAGTATGAGCCAGATGATGGCAAATACCAGACCTAACCCTGACCTAACCGGTGTTAACCCCTAAAATATAGATTGTATCCAGGCTTAACTCACTGTTGCAGTGTGGATCCACATTACTACGTGATCCAAACCAGAAAACGCCTAGGATCTGGCCAATAAGTATGCGAATAATGCGAAACTATGAGCCAGATGATGCCAAATACCAGACCTAACCCTGACCTAACCGGTGTTATCCTCTACAATATAGATTGTATCCAGGCTTAACTCACTGCTGCAGTGTGGAACCACATTACTACGTGATCCAAACCAGAAAACGCCTAGGATCTGGCCAATAAGTATGCGAATAATGCGAAACTATGAGGCAGATGATGGCAAATACCAGACCTAACCCTGACCTAACCTGTGTTACCCTCTATTATATAGATCGAATCCAGGGTTACTTCTCTGTTTCAGTGCGGTACCACACTACTACCTGATCCAACCCAGAAAACGCCCGGGATCTGGCCAACACGTATGCGAAAAACGCGAAAGTATGTGCCAGATGGTGGAAAATACCTGATCTAACCCTGACCTAACCGGTGTTATCCTCTAAAATATAGATTGAATCCAGGTTCAACTCACTGTTGCAGTGCGGTACCACACTACTACCTGATCCAACCCAGAAAACGCCCAGGATCTGGCAAATAAGTTTGCGAATAATGCGAAACTATGAGCCAGATGATGGCAAATACCAGACCTAACCCTGACCTAGCCGGTGTTATCCTCCAAAATACAGATTGAATCCAGGTTTAACTCACTGTTTGGGTGTGGTGCGCATTACTACGTGATCCAACCCAGAAACGCCCAGTATCTGGCCAACAAGTAGGTGAAAAATGCGAAAGTATGAGCCAGATGGTGGCAAATACCAGACCTAACCCTGACCTAGCCGGTGTTATCCTCTAAAATATAGATCGAATCCAGGATTACTTCACTGCTTCAGTGCGATACCACACTACTACCTGATCCAACCCAGAATACGCCCAGGATCTGCCCAACAAGTATGCGAGAAATGCGAAAGAATAAGCCAGATGATGGCAAATACCAGACCTAACCCTGACCTAACCTGTGTTATCCTCTAAAATATAGATTGAATCCAGGTTTAACTCACTGTTGCAGTGTGGTACCACACTACTACCTGATCCAACCCAGAAAACGCCCAGGTTCTGGCCAAGAAGTATGCGAAAAATGCGAAAGTATGAGCCAGATGATGGCAAATACCAGACCTAACCCAAACCTAACCGGTGTTCCTCCCTAATATATAGATCGAGTCCAGGATTGCTTCACTGTTTCAGTGCGGTACCACACTACTACCAGATCCAACTCAGAAAACGCCCAGGATCTGGCCAACAAGTATGCGAAAAATGCGAAAGTATAAGCCAGATGATGGCAAATACCAGACCTAACCCTGACCTAACCAGTGTTATCCTCTAAAATATAGATCGAATCTAAGATAAACTCACTGTTTCAGTGTGGTACCACATTACTGCGTGTTTCCAAACCACAAAACGCCCAGGTTCTGGCCAACAAGTATGCGAAAAATGCGAAACCATGAGCCAGATAATGGCAAATGCCAGACCTAACCCAAACCTAACCGGTGTTACCCTCTAATATATTGATCGAATCCATGATTGCTTCACTGTTTCAGTGCGGTACCACGCTACTACCTGATCCAACCCTGATAACGCCCAGGATCTGGCCAACAAGTATGCGAAAAATGCGAAACTATGAGCCAGATGATGCCAAATACCAGACCTAACCCTGACCTAACCGGTGTTCTCCCCTAAAATATAGATTGTATCCAGGCTTAACTCACTGTTGCAGTGTGGATCCACATTACTACGTGATCCAAACCAGTAAACGCCTAGGATCTGGCCAATAAGTATGCGAATAATGCGAAACTATGAGCCAGATGATGCCAAATACCAGACCTAACCCTGACCTAACCGGTGTTATCCTGTAAAATATAGATTGTATCCAGGCTTAACTCACTGCTGCAGTGTGGAACCACATTACTACGTGATCCAAACCAGAAAATGCCCAGGATCTGGCCAACAAGTATGCGAAAAATGCGAAAGTATGAGCCAGATGATGGCAAATACCAGAACAAACCATGACCTAACCGGTGTTATCCTCTAAAATATAGATTGTGTCCAGGTTTGGCACACTGTTGCAGTGTGGCACCACATTACTACGTGATCCAAACCAGAAAACGCCCAGGATCTGGCCAACGAGTATGCGAAAAATGCGAAAGTATGAGCCGGATGATTGCAAGTACCAGACCTAACCCTGACCTAACCGGTGTTATCCTCTAATATATAGATCGAATACAGGATTACTTCACTGTTTCAGTGCGGTACCACACTACTACCTGATCCAACCCAGAAAACGCTGATGATCTGGCCAACAAGTATGCGAAAAATGCGAAAATATGAGCCGGATTATGGCAAATACCAGACCTGACCCTGACCTAACCGGTGTTAACCCCTAAAATATAGATTGTATCCAGGCTTAACTCACTGTTGCAGTGTGGATCCACATTACTACGTGATCCAAACCAGAAAACGCCTAGGATCTGGCCAATAAGTATGCGAATAATGCGAAACTATGAGCCAGATGATGCCAAATACCAGACCTAACCCTGACCTAACCGGTGTTATCCTCTACAATATAGATTGTATCCAGGCTTAACTCACTGCTGCAGTGTGGAACCACATTACTACGTGATCCAAGCCAGAAAACGCCTAGGATCTGGCCAATAAGTATGCGAATAATGCGAAACTATGAGGCAGATGATGGCAAATACCAGACCTAACCCTGACCTAACCTGTGTTACCCTCTATTATATAGATCGAATCCAGGATTACTTCTCTGCTTCAGTGCGGTACCACACTACTACCTGACCCAACCCAGAAAACGCCCAGGATCTGGCCAACACGTATGCGAAAAACGCGAAAGTATGTGCCAGATGGTGGAAAATACCTGATCTAACCCTGACCTAACCGGTGTTATCCACTAAAATATAGATGGAATCCAGGTTTGACTCACAGTTTCTGTGCGGTACCACACTACTCCGTGATCCATACCAGAATACGCCCAGGATCTGGCCAACAAGTATGCGAAAAACGCGAATGTATGAGCCAGATGGTGGCAAATACCAGACCTAACCCCGACCTAACCGGTGTTATCCTCTAATATATAGATCGAATCCAGTATTGCTTCACTCTTTCAGTGCGGTACCACACTACTGCCTGATCCAACCCAGAAAACGCCCAGGATCTGGGCAACAAGTATGCGAAAAATGCGAAAGTATGAGCCAGATGATGGCAAATACCAGACCTAACCCTGACCTAACCTGTGTTACCCTCTATTATATAGATCGAATCCAGGATTACTTCTCTGCTTCAGTGCGGTATCACACTACTACCAGATCCAACTCAGAAAACGCCCAGGATCTGGCCAACAAGTATGCGAAAAATGCGAAAGTATAAGCCAGATGATGGCAAATACCAGACCTAACCCTGACCTAACCAGTGTTATCCTCTAAAATATAGATCGAATCTAAGATAAACTCACTGTTTCAGTGTGGTACCACATTACTGCGTGTTCCAAACCACAAAACGCCCAGGTTCTGGCCAACAAGTATGCGAAAAATGCGAAAGCATGAGCCAGATGATGGCAAATGCCAGACCTAACCCAAACCTAACCGGTGTTACCCTGTAATATATTGATTGAATCCAGGATTGCTTCACTGTTTCAGTGCGGTACCACACTACTACCTGATCCAACCCTGATAACGCCCAGGATCTGGCCAACAAGTATGCGAAAAATGCGAAACTATGAGCCAGATGATGCCAAATACCAGACCTAACCCTGACCTAACCGGTGTTATCCCCTAAAATATAGATTGTATCCAGGCTTAACTCACTGTTGCAGTGTGGATCCACATTACTACGTGATCCAAACCAGTAAACGCCTAGGATCTGGCCAATAAGTATGCGAATAATGCGAAACTACGAGCCAGATGATGCCAAATACCAGACCTAACCCTGACCTAACCGGTGTTATCCTCTAAAATATAGATTGTATCCAGGCTTAACTCACTGCTGCTGTGTGGAACCACATTACTACGTGATCCAAACCAGAAAACGCCTAGGATCTGGCCAACAAGTATGCGAAAAACGCGAAAGTATGTGCCAGATGGTGGAAAATACCTGATCTAACCCTGACCTAACCGGTGTTATCCTCTAAAATATAGATGGAATCCAGGTTTGACTCACAGTTTCAGTGCGGTACCACACTACTCCCTGATCCAAACCAGAATACGCCCAGGATCTGGCCAACAAGTATGCGAAAAACGCGAAAGTATGAGCCAGATGGTGGCATATACCAGACCTAACCCCGACCTAACCGGCGTTATCCTCTAATATATAGATGGAATCCAGGTTTGACTCACAGTTTCAGTGCGGTACCACACTACTCCGTGATCCAAACCAGAATACGCCCAGGATCTGGCCAACAAGTATGCGAAAAACGCGAAAGTATGAGCCAGATGGTGGCATATACCAGACCTAACCCCGACCTAACCGGCGTTATCCTCTAATATATAGATCGAATCCAGTATTGCTTCACTCTTTCTGTGCGGTACCACACTACTGCCTGATCCAACCCAGAAAACGCCCAGGATCTGGGCAACAAGTATGCGAAAAATGCGAAAGTATGAGCCAGATGATGGCAAATACCAGACCTAACCCTGACCTAACCGGTGTTATCCTCTAAAATATAGATTGAATCCAGGTTCAACTCACTGTTGCAGTGCGGTACCACACTACTACCTGATCCAACCCAGAAAGCGCCCAGGAACTGGCCAACAAGTATGCGGAAAATGCGAAAGTATGAGCCAGATGATGGCAAATACTAGACCTAGCCCTGACCTAACCGGTGTTATCCTCTAAAATATAGATTGAATCCAGGTTTAACTCACCGTTGCAGTGTGGTACCACATTACTACGTGACCCCAACCCAGAAAACGCCCAGGATCTGGCAAATAAGTATGCGAATAATGCGAAACTATGAGCCAGATGATGGCAAATACCAGACCTAACCCTGACCTAACCGGTGTTACTCCCTAATATATAGATCGAGTCCAGGATTGCTTCACTGTTTCAGTGTGGATCCACATTACTACGTGATCCAAACCAGAAAACGCCTAGGATCTGGCCAATAAGTATGCGAATAATGTGAAAGTATTAGCCAGATGATGGCAAATACCAGACCTAACCCTGACCTAACCGGTGTTATCCTCTAAAATATACATCGAATCCAGGATTACTTCACTGTTGCAGTGCGGTACCACACTACTACCTGATCCAACCCAGAAAACGCCCAGGTTCTGGCCAACAAGTATGCGAAAAACGCGAAAGTATGTGCCAGATGGTGGAAAATACCTGATCTAACCCTGACCTAACCGGTGTTATCCTCTAAAATATAGATGGAATCCAGGTTTGACTCATAGTTTCTGTGCGGTACCACACTACTCCGTGATCCAAACCAGAATACGCCCAGGATCTGGCCAACAAGTATGCGAAAAACGCGAAAGTATGAGCCAGATGGTGGCAAATACCAGACCTAACCCCGACCTAACCGGTGTTATCCTCTAATATATAGATCGAATCCAGTATTGCTTCACTCTTTCAGTGCGGTACCACACTACTGCCTGATCCAACCCAGAAAACGCCCAGGATCTGGGCAACAAGTATGCGAAAAATGCGAAAGTATGAGCCAGATGATGGCAAATACCAGACCTAACCCTGACCTAACCGGTGTTATCCTCTAAAATATAGATTGAATCCAGGTTCAACTCACTGTTGCAGTGCGGTACCACACTACTCCGTGATCCAAACCAGAAAACGCCCAGGATCTGACCAACAAGTATGCGAAAAATGCGAAAGTATTAGCCAGATGATGGCAAATACCAGACCTAACCCTGACCTAACCGGTGTTATCCTCTAAAATATACATCGAATCCAGGATTACTTCACTGTTTCAGTGCGGTACCACAATACTACCTGATCCAACCCAGAATACGCCCAGGATCTGCCCAACAAGTATGCGAGAAATGCGAAGGTATAAGCCAGATGATGGCAAATACCAGACCTAACCCTGACCTAACCGGTGTTACCCTCTGAAATATAGATTGAATCCATGTTTAACTCACTGTTGCAGTGCGGTACCACACTACTACCTGATCCAACCCAGAAAACGCCCAGGTTCTGGCCAAAAAGTATGCGAAAAATGAGAAAGCATGAGCCAGATGATGGCAAATACCAGACCTAAACCTGACCTAACCAGTGTTACCCTCTAAAATATAGATTGAATCCAGGTTTAACTCACTGTTGCAGTGCGGTACCACACTACTACCAGATCCAATTCAGAAAACGCCCAGGATCTGGCCAGCAAGTATGCGAAAAATGCGAAAGTATGAGCCAGATGATGGCAAATACCAGACCTAACCCTGACCTAACCGTTGTTATCCTCTAAAATATAGATGGAATCCAGGTTTAACTCACAGTTTCTGTGCGGAACCACACTACTCCGTGATCCAAACCAGAAAACGCCCAGGTTCTGGCCAAAAAGTATGCGAAAAATGAGAAAGCATGAGCCAGATGATGGCAAATACCAGACCTAAGCCAAACCTAACCGTTGTAACCCTCTAAAATATAGATTGTATCCAGGTTTAACTCTCTGTTTCAGTGTGGTACCACATTGCTACGTGTTCCAAACCAGAAAACGCTCAGGATCTGGCCATCAACTATGCGAAAAATTCCAAAGCATGAGCCAGATGATGGCAAATACCAGACCTAACCCTGACCTAACCTGTGTTATCCTCTAAAATATAGATTGAATCCAGGTTTAACTCACAGTTTCAGTGCGGTACCACACTACTCCGTGATCCAAACCAGAAAACGCCCAGGATCTGGCCAACAAGTATGCGAAAAATGCGAAAGTATGAGCCAGATGATGGCAAACACCAGACCTAACCCTGACCTAACCTGTGTTATCCTCTAAAATATAGATTGAATCCAGGTTTAACTCACAGTTTCAGTGCGGTACCACACTACTCCGTGATCCAAACCAGAAAACGCCCAGGATCTGGCCAACAAGTATGCGAAAAATGCGAAAGTATAAGCCAGATGATGGCAAATACCAGACCTAACCCTGACCTAACCAGTGTTATCCTCTAAAATATAGATCGAATCTAAGATAAACTCGCTGTTTCAGTGTGGTACCACATTACTGCGTGATCCAAACGAGAAAACGCCCAGGTTCTGGCCAACGAGTATGCGAAAAATGCGAAAGCAAGAGCCAGATGATGGCAAATACCAGACCTAACCCAAACCTAACCGGTGTTACCCCCTAATATATAGATCGAGTCCAGGATTGCTTCACTGTTTCAGTGCGGTACCACACTACTACCAGATCCAATTCAGAAAACGCCCAGGATCTGGCCAGCAAGTATGCGAAAAATGCGAAAGTATGAGCCAGATGATGGCAAATACCAGACCTAACCCTGACCTAAACGTTGTTATCCTCTAAAATATAGATGGAATCCAGGTTTAACTCACAGTTTCTGTGCGGTACCACACTACTCCGTGATCCAAACCTGAAAACGCCCAGGATCTGCCCAACAAGTATGCGAAAAATGCGAAAGTATAAGCCAGATGATGGCAAATACCAGACCTAACCCTGAACTAACCGGTGTTATCCTCTAAAATATAGATTGAATCTAAGATAAACTCACTGTTTCAGTGTGGTACCACATTACTGCGTGATCCAAACCAGAAAACGCCCAGGTTCTGGCCAACAAGTATGCGAAAAATGCGAAAGCATGAGCCAGATGATGGCAAATACCAGACCTAACCCAAACCTAACCGGTGTTACCCCCTAATATATAGATCGAGTCCAGGATTACTTCACTGTTTCAGTGCGGTACCACACTACTACCAGATCCAACTCAGAAAACGCCCAGGATCTGGGCAGCAAGTATGCGACAAAATGCGAGAGTATGAGCCAGATGATGGCAAATACCAGACCTAACCATGATCTAACCGGTGTTCTCCTCTAAAATATAGATGGAATCCAAGTTTCACTCACAGTTTCTGTGCGGTACCACACTACTCCGTGATCCAAACCAGAAAACGCCCAGGATCTGGCCAACAAGTATGCGAAAAATGCGAAAGTATAAGCCAGATGATGGCAAATACCAGACCTAACCCTGACCTAACCGGTGTTATCCTCTAAAATATAGATCGAATCCAGGATTACTTCACTGTTTCAGTGCGGTACCACACTACTACCTGATCCAACCCAGAAGACGCACAGGATCTGGCCAACAGGTATGCCAAAAATGCGGAAGTATGAGACAGATGATGGCAAATACCAGACCAAACCCAAACCTAACAGGTGTTACCCTCTAATATATAGATCGAATCCAGGATTCACTCTCTGTTTCAGTGTGGTACCACATTACTACATGATCCAAACCAGAGAACGTCCAGGATCTGGCCAACAAGTATGTGAAAAATGCGAAAGTATGAGCCAGATGATGGCAAATACCAGACCTAACCCAAACCTTACCGGTGTTACCCCCTAATATATAGATCGAATCCAGGATTGCTTCACTGTTTCAGTGCGGTACCACACTACTACCTGATCCAACCCAGAAGACGTCCAGGATCTGGCCAACAAGTATGCGAAAAATGCGAAAGTATGAGCCAGATGATGGCAAATACCAGACCTAACCCTGACCTAGCCGGTGTTATCCTCTAAAATATAGATCGAATCCAGGATTACTTCACTTTTTCAGTGCGGTACCACACTACTACCTGATCCAACCCAGAAAACGCCCAGGATCTGGCCAACAAGCTTGCGAAAAATGCGAAAGTATGAGCCAGATGATGGCAAATACCAGACCTAACCCTGACCTACCCGGTGTTATCCTCTATAATATAGATTGAATCCGGGTTTAACTCACTGTTGCAGTGCGGTACCACACTACTACCTGATCCAACCCAGAAGACGCCCAGGATCTGGCCAGCAAGTATGCGAAAAATGCGAATGTATGAGCCAGATGATGGCAAATACGAGACCTAACCCTGACCTAACCGGTGTTATCCTCTAAAATATACATCGAATCCAGGATTACTTCACTCTTTCAGTGCGGTACCACACTACTACCTGATCCAACCCAGAATACGCCCAGGATCTGCCCAACAAGTATGCGAGAAATGCGAAGGTATAAGCCAGATGATGGCAAATACCAGACCTAACCCTGACCTAACCGGTGTTACCCTCTGAAATATAGATTGAATCCAGGTTTAACTCACTGTTGCAGTGCGGTACCACACTACTACCAGATCCAATTCAGAAAACGCCCAGGATCTGACCAACAAGTATGCGAAAAATGCGAAAGTATAAGCCAGATGATGGCAAATACCAGACCTAAACCTGACCTATCCGTTGTTATCCTCTAAAATATAGAGGGAATCCAGGTTTAACTCACAGTTTCTGTGCGGAACCACACTACTCCGTGATCCAAACCAGAACACGCCCAGGTTCTGGCCAAAAAGTATGCGAAAAATGAGAAAGCATGAGCCAGATGATGGCAAATACCAGACCTAAGCCAAACCTAACCGGTGTTACCCTCTAAAATATAGATTGTATCCAGGTTTAACTCTCTGTTTCAGTGTGGTACCACATTGCTACGTGTTCCAAACCAGAAAACGCTCAGGATCTGGCCATCAACTATGCGAAAAATTCCAAAGCATGAGCCAGATGATGGCAAATACCAGACCTAACCCAGACCTAACCGTTGTTATCCTCTAAAATATAGATGGAATCCAGGCTTAACTCACAGTTTCTGTGCGGAACCACACTACTCCGTGATCCAAACCAGAAAACGCCCAGGTTCTGGCCAAAAAGTATGCGAAAAATGAGAAAGCATGAGCCAGATGATGGCCAATACCAGACCTAAGCCAAACCTACCCGGTGTTACCCTCTAAAATATAGATTGTATCCAGGTTTAACTCACTGTTGCAGTGCGGTACCACACTACTACCTGATCCAACCCAGAAAACGCCCAGGATCTGTCCAATAAGTATGCGAATAATGCGAAACTATGAGCCAGATGATGGCAAACACCAGACCTAACCCTGACCTAACCTGTGTTATCCTCTAAAATATAGACTGAATCCAGGTTTAACTCACAGTTTCAGTGCGGTACCACACTACTCCGTGATCCAAACCAGAAAACGCCCAGGATCTGGCCAACAAGTATGCGAAAAATGCGAAAGTATAAGCCAGATGATGGCAAATACCAGACCTAACCCTGACCTAGCCGGTGTTATCCGCTAAAATATAGTTTGAATCCGGGTCTAACTCACTGTTGCAGTGCGGTACCACACTACTACCTGATCCAACCCAGGAGACGCCCAGGATCTGGCCAACAAGTACGCGAAAAATGCGAAAGTATGAGCCAGATGATGGCAAACACCAGACCTAACCCTGACCTAACCTGTGTTATCCTCTAAAATATAGATTGAATCCAGGTTTAACTCACAGTTTCAGTGCGGTACCACAGTACTCCGTGATCCAAACCAGAAAACGCCCAGGATCTGGCCAACAAGTATGCGAAAAATGCGAAAGTATAAGCCAGATGATGGCAAATACCAGACCTAACCCTGACCTAACCAGTGTTATCCTCTAAAATATAGATCGAATCTAAGATAAACTCATTGTTTCAGTGTGGTACCACATTAGTGCGTGATCCAAACGAGAAAACGCCCAGGTTCTGGCCAACGAGTATGCGAAAAATGCGAAAGCAAGAGCCAGATGATGGCAAATACCAGACCTAACCCAAACCTAACCGGTGTTACCCCCTAATATATAGATCGAGTCCAGGATTGCTTCACTGTTTCAGTGCGGTACCACACTACTACCAGATCCAATTCAGAAAACGCCCAGGATCTGGCCATCAAGTATGCGAAAAATGCGAAAGTATGAGCCAGATGATGGCAAATACCAGACCTAACCCTGACCTAAACGTTGTTATCCTCTAAAATATAGATGGAATCCAGGTTTAACTCACAGTTTCTGTGCGGTACCACACTACTCCGTGATCCAAACCAGAAAACGCCCAGGATCTGCCCAACAAGTATGCGAAAAATGCGAAAGTATAAGCCAGATGATGGCAAATACCAGACCTAACCCTGACCTAACCGGTGTTACCCTCTGAAATATAGATTGAATCCAGGTTTAACTCACTGTTGCAGTGCGGTACCACACTACTACCTGATCCAACCCAGAAAACGCCCAGGTTCTGGCCAACAAGTATGCGAAAAATGCGAAAGTATGAGCCAGATGATGGCAAATACCAAACCTAACCCAAACCTAACCGGTGTTACCCCCTAATATATAGATCGAGTCCAGGATTGCTTCACTGTTTCAGTGCGGTACCACACTACTACCAGATCCAATTCAGAAAACGCCCAGGATCTGGCCAACAAGTATGCGAAAAATGCGAAAGTATAAGCCAGATGATGGCAAATACCAGACCTAAACCTGACCTAACCAGTGTTACCCTCTAAAATATAGATTGAATCCAGGTTTAACTCACTGTTGCAGTGCGGTACCACACTGCTACCAGATCCAATTCAGAAAACGCCCAGGATCTGGCCAGCAAGTATGCGAAAAATGCGAAAGTATGAGCCAGATGATGGCAAATACCAGACCTAACCCTGACCTAACCGTTGTTATCCTCTAAAATATAGATGGAATCCAGGTTTAACTCACAGTTTCTGTGCGGAACCACACTACTCCGTGATCCAAACCAGAAAACGCCCAGGTTCTGGCCAAAAAGTATGCGAAAAATGAGAAAGCATGAGCCAGATGATGGCAAATACCAGACCTAAGCCAAACCTAACCGTTGTAACCCTCTAAAATATAGATTGTATCCAGGTTTAACTCTCTGTTTCAGTGTGGTACCACATTGCTACGTGTTCCAAACCAGAAAACGCTCAGGATCTGGCCATCAACTATGCGAAAAATTCCAAAGCATGAGCCAGATGATGGCAAATACCAGACCTAACCCTGACCTAACCGGTGTTATCCTCTAAAATATAGATTGAATCCAGGTTTAACTCACTGTTGCAGTGCGGTACAACACTACTACCTGATCCAACCCAGGAGACGCCCAGGATCTGTCCAATAAGTATGCGAATAATGCGAAACTATGAGCCAGATGATGGCAAATACCAGACCTAACCCTGACCTAGCCGGTGTTATCCGCTAAAATATAGTTTGAATCCGGGTTTAACTCACTGTTGCAGTGCGGTACCACACTACTACCTGATCCAACCCAGGAGACGCCCAGGATCTGGCCAACAAGTACGCGAAAAATGCGAAAGTATGAGCCAGATGATGGCAAACACCAGACCTAACCCTGACCTAACCTGTGTTATCCTCTAAAATATAGATTGAATCCAGGTTTAACTCACAGTTTCAGTGCGGTACCACACTACTCCGTGATCCAAACCAGAAAACGCCCAGGATCTGGCCAACAAGTATGCGAAAAATGCGAAAGTATAAGCCAGATGATGGCAAATACCAGACCTAACCCTGACCTAACCAGTGTTATCCTCTAAAATATAGATCGAATCAAAGATAAACTCACTGTTTCAGTGTGGTACCACATTACTGCGTGATCCACACGAGAAAACGCCCAGGTTCTGGCCAACGAGTATGCGAAAAATGCGAAAGCAAGAGCCAGATGATGGCAAATACCAGACCTAACCCAAACCTAACCGGTGTTACCCCCTAATATATAGATCGAGTCCAGGATTGCTTCACTGTTTCAGTGCGGTACCACACTACTACCAGATCCAATTCAGAAAACGCCCAGGCTCTGGCCATCAAGTATGCGAAAAATGCGAAAGTATGAGCCAGATGATGGCAAATACCAGACCTAACCCTGACCTAAACGTTGTTATCCTCTAAAATATAGATGGAATCCAGGTTTAACTCACAGTTTCTGTGCGGTACCACACTACTCCGTGATCCAAACCAGAAAACGCCCAGGATCTGCCCAACAAGTATGCGAAAAATGCGAAAGTATAAGCCAGATGATGGCAAATACCAGACCTAACCCTGACCTAACCGGTGTTACCCTCTGAAATATAGATTGAATCCAGGTTTAACTCACTGTTGCAGTGCGGTACCACACTACTACCTGATCCAACCCAGAAAACGCCCAGGTTCTGGCCAACAAGTATGCGAAAAATGCGAAAGTATGAGCCAGATGATGGCAAATACCAAACCTAACCCAAACCTAACCGGTGTTACCCCCTAATATATAGATCGAGTCCAGGATTGCTTCACTGTTTCAGTGCGGTACCACACTACTACCAGATCCAATTCAGAAAACGCCCAGGATCTGGCCAACAAGTATGCGAAAAATGCGAAAGTATAAGCCAGATGATGGCAAATACCAGACCTAAACCTGACCTAACCAGTGTTACCCTCTAAAATATATATTGAATCCAGGTTTAACTCACTGTTGCAGTGCGGTACCACACTGCTACCAGATCCAATTCAGAAAACGCCCAGGATCTGGCCAGCAAGTATGCGAAAAATGCGAAAGTATGAGCCAGATGATGGCAAATACCAGACCTAACCCTGACCTAACCGTTGTTATCCTCTAAAATATAGATGGAATCCAGGTTTAACTCACAGTTTCTGTGCGGAACCACACTACTCCGTGATCCAAACCAGAAAACGCCCAGGTTCTGGCCAAAAAGTATGCGAAAAATGAGAAAGCATGAGCCAGATGATGGCAAATACCAGACCTAAGCCAAACCTAACCGTTGTAACCCTCTAAAATATAGATTGTATCCAGGTTTAACTCTCTGTTTCAGTGTGGTACCACATTGCTACGTGTTCCAAACCAGAAAACGCTCAGGATCTGGCCATCAACTATGCGAAAAATTCCAAAGCATGAGCCAGATGATGGCAAATACCAGACCTAACCCTGACCTAACCGGTGTTATCCTCTAAAATATAGATTGAATCCAGGTTTAACTCACTGTTGCAGTGCGGTACAACACTACTACCTGATCCAACCCAGGAGACGCCCAGGATCTGTCCAATAAGTATGCGAATAATGCGAAACTATGAGCCAGATGATGGCAAATACCAGACCTAACCCTGACCTAGCCGGTGTTATCCGCTAAAATATAGTTTGAATCCGGGTTTAACTCACTGTTGCAGTGCGGTACCACACTACTACCTGATCCAACCCAGGAGACGCCCAGGATCTGGCCAACAAGTACGCGAAAAATGCGAAAGTATGAGCCAGATGATGGCAAACACCAGACCTAACCCTGACCTAACCTGTGTTATCCTCTAAAATATAGATTGAATCCAGGTTTAACTCACAGTTTCAGTGCGGTACCACACTACTCCGTGATCCAAACCAGAAAACGCCCAGGATCTGGCCAACAAGTATGCGAAAAATGCGAAAGTATAAGCCAGATGATGGCAAATACCAGACCTAACCCTGACCTAACCAGTGTTATCCTCTAAAATATAGATCGAATCTAAGATAAACTCACTGTTTCAGTGTGGTACCACATTACTGCGTGATCCAAACGAGAAAACGCCCAGGTTCTGGCCAACGAGTATGCGAAAAATGCGAAAGCAAGAGCCAGATGATGGCAAATACCAGACCTAACCCAAACCTAACCGGTGTTACCCCCTAATATATAGATCGAGTCCAGGATTGCTTCACTGTTTCAGTGCGGTACCACACTACTACCAGATCCAATTCAGAAAACGCCCAGGATCTGGCCAGCAAGTATGCGAAAAATGCGAAAGTATGAGCCAGATGATGGCAAATACCAGACCTAACCCTGACCTAAACGTTGTTATCCTCTAAAATATAGATGGAATCCAGGTTTAACTCACAGTTTCTGTGCGGTACCACACTACTCCGTGATCCAAACCAGAAAACGCCCAGGATCTGCCCAACAAGTATGCGAAAAATGCGAAAGTATAAGCCAGATGATGGCAAATACCAGACCTAACCCTGAACTAACCGGTGTTATCCTCTAAAATATAGATTGAATCTAAGATAAACTCACTGTTTCAGTGTGGTACCACATTACTGCGTGATCCAAACCAGAAAACGCCCAGGTTCTGGCCAACAAGTATGCGAAAAATGCGAAAGCATGAGCCAGATGATGGCAAATACCAGACCTAACCCAAACCTAACCGGTGTTACCCCCTAATATATAGATCGAGTCCAGGATTACTTCACTGTTTCAGTGCGGTACCACACTACTACCAGATCCAATTCAGAAAACGCCCAGGATCTGGCCAGCAAGTATGCGAAAAATGCGAAAGTATGAGCCAGATGATGGCAAATACCAGACCTAACCATGATCTAACCGGTGTTCTCCTCTAAAATATAGATGGAATCCAGGTTTGACTCACAGTTTCAGTGCGGTACCACACTACTCCGTGATCCAAACCAGAATACGCCCAGGATCTGGCCAACAAGTATGCGAAAAACGCGAAAGTATGAGCCAGATGGTGGCATATACCAGACCTAACCCCGACCTAACCGGCGTTATCCTCTAATATATAGATCGAATCCAGTATTGCTTCACTCTTTCTGTGCGGTACCACACTACTGCCTGATCCAACCCAGAAAACGCCCAGGATCTGGGCAACAAGTATGCGAAAAATGCGAAAGTTTGAGCCAGATGATGGCAAATACCAGACCTAACCCTGACCTAACCGGTGTTATCCTCTAAAATATAGATTGAATCCAGGTTCAACTCACTGTTGCAGTGCGGTACCACACTACTACCTGATCCAACCCAGAAAGCGCCCAGGAACTGGCCAACAAGTATGCGGAAAATGCGAAAGTATGAGCCAGATGATGGCAAATACTAGACCTAGCCCTGACCTAACCGGTGTTATCCTCTAAAATATAGATTGAATCCAGGTTTAACTCACCGTTGCAGTGTGGTACCACATTACTACGTGACCCCAACCCAGAAAACGCCCAGGATCTGGCAAATAAGTATGCGAATAATGCGAAACTATGAGCCAGATGATGGCAAATACCAGACCTAACCCTGACCTAACCGGTGTTACTCCCTAATATATAGATCGAGTCCAGGATTGCTTCACTGTTTCAGTGTGGATCCACATTACTACGTGATCCAAACCAGAAAACGCCTAGGATCTGGCCAATAAGTATGCGAATAATGTGAAAGTATTAGCCAGATGATGGCAAATACCAGACCTAACCCTGACCTAACCGGTGTTATCCTCTAAAATATACATCGAATCCAGGATTACTTCACTGTTGCAGTGCGGTACCACACTACTACCTGATCCAACCCAGAAAACGCCCAGGTTCTGGCCAACAAGTATGCGAAAAACGCGAAAGTATGTGCCAGATGGTGGAAAATACCTGATCTAACCCTGACCTAACCGGTGTTATCCTCTAAAATATAGATGGAATCCAGGTTTGACTCATAGTTTCTGTGCGGTACCACACTACTCCGTGATCCAAACCAGAATACGCCCAGGATCTGGCCAACAAGTATGCGAAAAACGCGAAAGTATGAGCCAGATGGTGGCATATACCAGACCTAACCCCGACCTAACCGGTGTTATCCTCTAATATATAGATCGAATCCAGTATTGCTTCACTCTTTCAGTGCGGTACCACACTACTGCCTGATCCAACCCAGAAAACGCCCAGGATCTGGGCAACAAGTATGCGAAAAATGCGAAAGTATGAGCCAGATGATGGCAAATACCAGACCTAACCCTGACCTAACCGGTGTTATCCTCTAAAATATAGATTGAATCCAGGTTCAACTCACTGTTGCAGTGCGGTACCACACTACTCCGTGATCCAAACCAGAAAACGCCCAGGATCTGACCAACAAGTATGCGAAAAATGCGAAAGTATTAGCCAGATGATGGCAAATACCAGACCTAACCCTGACCTAACCGGTGTTATCCTCTAAAATATACATCGAATCCAGGATTACTTCACTGTTTCAGTGCGGTACCACAATACTACCTGATCCAACCCAGAATACGCCCAGGATCTGCCCAACAAGTATGCGAGAAATGCGAAGGTATAAGCCAGATGATGGCAAATACCAGACCTAACCCTGACCTAACCGGTGTTACCCTCTGAAATATAGATTGAATCCAGGTTTAACTCACTGTTGCAGTGCGGTACCACACTACTACCTGATCCAACCCAGAAAACGCCCAGGTTCTGGCCAACAAGTATGCGAAAAATGCGAAAGTATGAGCCAGATGATGGCAAATACCAAACCTAACCCAAACCTAACCGGTGTTACCCCCTAATATATAGATCGAGTCCAGGATTGCTTCACTGTTTCAGTGCGGTACCACACTACTACCAGATCCAATTCAGAAAACGCCCAGGATCTGGCCAACAAGTATGCGAAAAATGCGAAAGTATAAGCCAGATGATGGCAAATACCAGACCTAAACCTGACCTAACCAGTGTTACCCTCTAAAATATAGATTGAATCCAGGTTTAACTCACTGTTGCAGTGCGGTACCACACTACTACCAGATCCAATTCAGAAAACGCCCAGGATCTGGCCAGCAAGTATGCGAAAAATGCGAAAGTATGAGCCAGATGATGGCAAATACCAGACCTAACCCTGACCTAACCGTTGTTATCCTCTAAAATATAGATGGAATCCAGGTTTAACTCACAGTTTCTGTGCGGAACCACACTACTCCGTGATCCAAACCAGAAAACGCCCAGGTTCTGGCCAAAAAGTATGCGAAAAATGAGAAAGCATGAGCCAGATGATGGCAAATACCAGACCTAAGCCAAACCTAACCGTTGTAACCCTCTAAAATATAGATTGTATCCAGGTTTAACTCTCTGTTTCAGTGTGGTACCACATTGCTACGTGTTCCAAACCAGAAAACGCTCAGGATCTGGCCATCAACTATGCGAAAAATTCCAAAGCATGAGCCAGATGATGGCAAATACCAGACCTAACCCTGACCTAACCGGTGTTATCCTCTAAAATATAGATTGAATCCAGGTTTAACTCACTGTTGCAGTGCGGTACAACACTACTACCTGATCCAACCCAGGAGACGCCCAGGATCTGTCCAATAAGTATGCGAATAATGCGAAACTATGAGCCAGATGATGGCAAATACCAGACCTAACCCTGACCTAGCCGGTGTTATCCGCTAAAATATAGTTTGAATCCGGGTTTAACTCACTGTTGCAGTGCGGTACCACACTACTACCTGATCCAACCCAGGAGACGCCCAGGATCTGGCCAACAAGTACGCGAAAAATGCGAAAGTATGAGCCAGATGATGGCAAACACCAGACCTAACCCTGACCTAACCTGTGTTATCCTCTAAAATATAGATTGAATCCAGGTTTAACTCACAGTTTCAGTGCGGTACCACACTACTCCGTGATCCAAACCAGAAAACGCCCAGGATCTGGCCAACAAGTATGCGAAAAATGCGAAAGTATAAGCCAGATGATGGCAAATACCAGACCTAACCCTGACCTAACCAGTGTTATCCTCTAAAATATAGATCGAATCTAAGATAAACTCACTGTTTCAGTGTGGTACCACATTACTGCGTGATCCAAACGAGAAAACGCCCAGGTTCTGGCCAACGAGTATGCGAAAAATGCGAAAGCAAGAGCCAGATGATGGCAAATACCAGACCTAACCCAAACCTAACCGGTGTTACCCCCTAATATATAGATCGAGTCCAGGATTGCTTCACTGTTTCAGTGCGGTACCACACTACTACCAGATCCAATTCAGAAAACGCCCAGGATCTGGCCAGCAAGTATGCGAAAAATGCGAAAGTATGAGCCAGATGATGGCAAATACCAGACCTAACCCTGACCTAAACGTTGTTATCCTCTAAAATATAGATGGAATCCAGGTTTAACTCACAGTTTCTGTGCGGTACCACACTACTCCGTGATCCAAACCAGAAAACGCCCAGGATCTGCCCAACAAGTATGCGAAAAATGCGAAAGTATAAGCCAGATGATGGCAAATACCAGACCTAACCCTGAACTAACCGGTGTTATCCTCTAAAATATAGATTGAATCTAAGATAAACTCACTGTTTCAGTGTGGTACCACATTACTGCGTGATCCAAACCAGAAAACGCCCAGGTTCTGGCCAACAAGTATGCGAAAAATGCGAAAGCATGAGCCAGATGATGGCAAATACCAGACCTAACCCAAACCTAACCGGTGTTACCCCCTAATATATAGATCGAGTCCAGGATTACTTCACTGTTTCAGTGCGGTACCACACTACTACCAGATCCAACTCAGAAAACGCCCAGGATCTGGCCAGCAAGTATGCGAAAAATGCGAGAGTATGAGCCAGATGATGGCAAATACCAGACCTAACCATGATCTAACCGGTGTTCTCCTCTAAAATATAGATGGAATCCAAGTTTCACTCACAGTTTCTGTGCGGTACCACACTACTCCGTGATCCAAACCAGAAAACGCCCAGGATCTGGCCAACAAGTATGCGAAAAATGCGAAAGTATAAGCCAGATGATGGCAAATACCAGACCTAACCCTGACCTAACCGGTGTTATCCTCTAAAATATAGATCGAATCCAGGATTACTTCACTGTTTCAGTGCGGTACCACACTACTACCTGATCCAACCCAGAAGACGCACAGGATCTGGCCAACAGGTATGCCAAAAATGCGGAAGTATGAGACAGATGATGGCAAATACCAGACCAAACCCAAACCTAACAGGTGTTACCCTCTAATATATAGATCGAATCCAGGATTCACTCTCTGTTTCAGTGTGGTACCACATTACTACATGATCCAAACCAGAGAACGTCCAGGATCTGGCCAACAAGTATGTGAAAAATGCGAAAGTATGAGCCAGATGATGGCAAATACCAGACCTAACCCAAACCTTACCGGTGTTACCCCCTAATATATAGATCGAATCCAGGATTGCTTCACTGTTTCAGTGCGGTACCACACTACTACCTGATCCAACCCAGAAGACGTCCAGGATCTGGCCAACAAGTATGCGAAAAATGCGAAAGTATGAGCCAGATGATGGCAAATACCAGACCTAACCCTGACCTAGCCGGTGTTATCCTCTAAAATATAGATCGAATCCAGGATTACTTCACTTTTTCAGTGCGGTACCACACTACTACCTGATCCAACCCAGAAAACGCCCAGGATCTGGCCAACAAGCTTGCGAAAAATGCGAAAGTATGAGCCAGATGATGGCAAATACCAGACCTAACCCTGACCTACCCAGTGTTATCCTCTATAATATAGATTGAATCCGGGTTTAACTCACTGTTGCAGTGCGGTACCACACTACTACCTGATCCAACCCAGAAGACGCCCAGGATCTGGCCAGCAAGTATGCGAAAAATGCGAATGTATGAGCCAGATGATGGCAAATACGAGACCTAACCCTGACCTAACCGGTGTTATCCTCTAAAATATACATCGAATCCAGGATTACTTCACTCTTTCAGTGCGGTACCACACTACTACCTGATCCAACCCAGAATACGCCCAGGATCTGCCCAACAAGTATGCGAGAAATGCGAAGGTATAAGCCAGATGATGGCAAATACCAGACCTAACCCTGACCTAACCGGTGTTACCCTCTGAAATATAGATTGAATCCAGGTTTAACTCACTGTTGCAGTGCGGTACCACACTACTACCTGATCCAACCCAGAAAACGCCCAGGTTCTGGCTAACAAGTATGCGAAAAATGCGAAAGTATGAGCCAGATGATGGCAAATACCAGACCTAACCCAAACCTAACCGGTGTTACCCCCTAATATATAGATCGAGTCCAGGATTGCTTCACTGTTTCAGTGCGGTACCACACTACTACCAGATCCAATTCAGAAAACGCCCAGGATCTGACCAACAAGTATGCGAAAAATGCGAAAGTATAAGCCAGATGATGGCAAATACCAGACCTAAACCTGACCTAACCGTTGTTATCCTCTAAAATATAGAGGGAATCCAGGTTTAACTCACAGTTTCTGTGCGGAACCACACTACTCCGTGATCCAAACCAGAAAACGCCCAGGTTCTGGCCAAAAAGTATGCGAAAAATGAGAAAGCATGAGCCAGATGATGGCAAATACCAGACCTAAGCCAAACCTAACCGGTGTTACCCTCTAAAATATAGATTGTATCCAGGTTTAACTCTCTGTTTCAGTGTGGTACCACATTGCTACGTGTTCCAAACCAGAAAACGCTCAGGATCTGGCCATCAACTATGCGAAAAATTCCAAAGCATGAGCCAGATGATGGCAAATACCAGACCTAACCCTGACCTAACCGTTGTTATCCCCTAAAATATAGATGGAATCCAGGTTTAACTCACAGTTTCTGTGCGGAACCACACTACTCCGTGATCCAAACCAGAAAACGCCCAGGTTCTGGCCAAAAAGTATGCGAAAAATGAGAAAGCATGAGCCAGATGATGGCAAATACCAGACCTAAGCCAAACCTACCCGGTGTTACCCTCTAAAATATAGATTGAATCCAGGTTTAACTCACTGTTGCAGTGCGGTACCACACTACTACCTGATCCAACCCAGAAAACGCCCAGGATCTGTCCAATAAGTATGCGAATAATGCGAAACTATGAGCCAGATGATGGCAAACACCAGACCTAACCCTGACCTAACCTGTGTTATCCTCTAAAATATAGATTGAATCCAGGTTTAACTCACAGTTTCAGTGCGGTACCACACTACTCCGTGATCCAAACCAGAAAACGCCCAGGATCTGGCCAACAAGTATGCGAAAAATGCGAAAGTATAAGCCAGATGATGGCAAATACCAGACCTAACCCTGACCTAACCAGTGTTATCCTCTAAAATATAGATCGAATCTAAGATAAACTCATTGTTTCAGTGTGGTACCACATTACTGCGTGATCCAAACGAGAAAACGCCCAGGTTCTGGCCAACGAGTATGCGAAAAATGCGAAAGCAAGAGCCAGATGATGGCAAATACCAGACCTAACCCAAACCTAACCGGTGTTACCCCCTAATATATAGATCGAGTCCAGGATTGCTTCACTGTTTCAGTGCGGTACCACACTACTACCAGATCCAATTCAGAAAACGCCCAGGATCTGGCCATCAAGTATGCGAAAAATGCGAAAGTATGAGCCAGATGATGGCAAATACCAGACCTAACCCTGACCTAAACGTTGTTATCCTCTAAAATATAGATGGAATCCAGGTTTAACTCACAGTTTCTGTGCGGTACCACACTACTCCGTGATCCAAACCAGAAAACGCCCAGGATCTGCCCAACAAGTATGCGAAAAATGCGAAAGTATAAGCCAGATGATGGCAAATACCAGACCTAACCCTGACCTAACCGGTGTTACCCTCTGAAATATAGATTGAATCCAGGTTTAACTCACTGTTGCAGTGCGGTACCACACTACTACCTGATCCAACCCAGAAAACGCCCAGGTTCTGGCCAACAAGTATGCGAAAAATGCGAAAGTATGAGCCAGATGATGGCAAATACCAAACCTAACCCAAACCTAACCGGTGTTACCCCCTAATATATAGATCGAGTCCAGGATTGCTTCACTGTTTCAGTGCGGTACCACACTACTACCAGATCCAATTCAGAAAACGCCCAGGATCTGGCCAACAAGTATGCGAAAAATGCGAAAGTATAAGCCAGATGATGGCAAATACCAGACCTAAACCTGACCTAACCAGTGTTACCCTCTAAAATATAGATTGAATCCAGGTTTAACTCACTGTTGCAGTGCGGTACCACACTACTACCAGATCCAATTCAGAAAACGCCCAGGATCTGGCCAGCAAGTATGCGAAAAATGCGAAAGTATGAGCCAGATGATGGCAAATACCAGACCTAACCCTGACCTAACCGTTGTTATCCTCTAAAATATAGATGGAATCCAGGTTTAAATCACAGTTTCTGTGCGGAACCACACTACTCTGTGATCCAAACCAGAAAACGCCCAGGTTCTGGCCAAAAAGTATGCGAAAAATGAGAAAGCATGAGCCAGATGATGGCAAATACCAGACCTAAGCCAAACCTAACCGTTGTAACCCTCTAAAATATAGATTGTATCCAGGTTTAACTCTCTGTTTCAGTGTGGTACCACATTGCTACGTGTTCCAAACCAGAAAACGCTCAGGATCTGGCCATCAACTATGCGAAAAATTCCAAAGCATGAGCCAGATGATGGCAAATACCAGACCTAACCCTGACCTAACCGGTGTTATCCTCTAAAATATAGATTGAATCCAGGTTTAACCCACTGTTGCAGTGCGGTACAACACTACTACCTGATCCAACCCAGGAGACGCCCAGGATCTGTCCAATAAGTATGCGAATAATGCGAAACTATGAGCCAGATGATGGCAAATACCAGACCTAACCCTGACCTAGCCGGTGTTATCCGCTAAAATATAGTTTGAATCCGGGTTTAACTCACTGTTGCAGTGCGGTACCACACTACTACCTGATCCAACCCAGGAGACGCCCAGGATCTGGCCAACAAGTACGCGAAAAATGCGAAAGTATGAGCCAGATGATGGCAAACACCAGACCTAACCCTGACCTAACCTGTGTTATCCTCTAAAATATAGATTGAATCCAGGTTTAACTCACAGTTTCAGTGCGGTACCACACTACTCCGTGATCCAAACCAGAAAACGCCCAGGATCTGGCCAACAAGTATGCGAAAAATGCGAAAGTATAAGCCAGATGATGGCAAATACCAGACCTAACCCTGACCTAACCAGTGTTATCCTCTAAAATATAGATCGAATCTAAGATAAACTCACTGTTTCAGTGTGGTACCACATTACTGCGTGATCCAAACGAGAAAACGCCCAGGTTCTGGCCAACGAGTATGCGAAAAATGCGAAAGCAAGAGCCAGATGATGGCAAATACCAGACCTAACCCAAACCTAACCGGTGTTACCCCCTAATATATAGATCGAGTCCAGGATTGCTTCACTGTTTCAGTGCGGTACCACACTACTACCAGATCCAATTCAGAAAACGCCCAGGATCTGGCCAGCAAGTATGCGAAAAATGCGAAAGTATGAGCCAGATGATGGCAAATACCAGACCTAACCCTGACCTAAACGTTGTTATCCTCTAAAATATAGATGAAATCCAGGTTTAACTCACAGTTTCTGTGCGGTACCACACTACTCCGTGATCCAAACCAGAAAACGCCCAGGATCTGCCCAACAAGTATGCGAAAAATGCGAAAGTATAAGCCAGATGATGGCAAATACCAGACCTAACCCTGAACTAACCGGTGTTATCCTCTAAAATATAGATTGAATCTAAGATAAACTCACTGTTTCAGTGTGGTACCACATTACTGCGTGATCCAAACCAGAAAACGCCCAGGTTCTGGCCAACAAGTATGCGAAAAATGCGAAAGCATGAGCCAGATGATGGCAAATACCAGACCTAACCCAAACCTAACCGGTGTTACCCCCTAATATATAGATCGAGTCCAGGATTACTTCACTGTTTCAGTGCGGTACCACACTACTACCAGATCCAATTCAGAAAACGCCCAGGATCTGGCCAGCAAGTATGCGAAAAATGCGAAAGTATGAGCCAGATGATGGCAAATACCAGACCTTACCATGATCTAACCGGTGTTCTCCTCTAAAATATAGATGGAATCCAAGTTTCACTCACAGTTTCTGTGCGGTACCACACTACTCCGTGATCCAAACCAGAAAACGCCCAGGATCTGGCCAACAAGTATGCGAAAAATGCGAAAGTATAAGCCAGATGATGGCAAATACCAGACCTAACCCTGACCTAACCGGTGTTATCCTCTAAAATATAGATCGAATCCAGGATTACTTCACTGTTTCAGTGCGGTACCACACTACTACCTGATCCAACCCAGAAGACGCACAGGATCTGGCCAACAGGTATGCCAAAAATGCGGAAGTATGAGACAGATGATGGCAAATACCAGACCAAACCCAAACCTAACAGGTGTTACCCTCTAATATATAGATCGAATCCAGGATTCACTCTCTGTTTCAGTGTGGTACCACATTACTACATGATCCAAACCAGAGAACGTCCAGGATCTGGCCAACAAGTATGTGAAAAATGCGAAAGTATGAGCCAGATGATGGCAAATACCAGACCTAACCCAAACCTTACCGGTGTTACCCCCTAATATATAGATCGAATCCAGGATTGCTTCACTGTTTCAGTGCGGTACCACACTACTACCTGATCCAACCCAGAAGACGTCCAGGATCTGGCCAACAAGTATGCGAAAAATGCGAAAGTATGAGCCAGATGATGGCAAATACCAGACCTAACCCTGACCTAGCCGGTGTTATCCTCTAAAATATAGATCGAATCCAGGATTCACTCTCTGTTTCAGTGTGGTACCACATTACTACATGATCCAAACCAGAGAACGTCCAGGATCTGGCCAACAAGTATGTGAAAAATGCGAAAGTATGAGCCAGATGATGGCAAATACCAGACCTAACCCAAACCTTACCGGTGTTACCCCCTAATATATAGATCGAATCCAGGATTGCTTCACTGTTTCAGTGCGGTACCACACTACTACCTGATCCAACCCAGAAGACGTCCAGGATCTGGCCAACAAGTATGCGAAAAATGCGAAAGTATGAGCCAGATGATGGCAAATACCAGACCTAACCCTGACCTAGCCGGTGTTATCCTCTAAAATATAGATCGAATCCAGGATTCACTCTCTGTTTCAGTGTGGTACCACATTACTACATGATCCAAACCAGAGAACGTCCAGGATCTGGCCAACAAGTATGTGAAAAATGCGAAAGTATGAGCCAGATGATGGCAAATACCAGACCTAACCCAAACCTTACCGGTGTTACCCCCTAATATATAGATCGAATCCAGGATTGCTTCACTGTTTCAGTGCGGTACCACACTACTACCTGATCCAACCCAGAAGACGTCCAGGATCTGGCCAACAAGTATGCGAAAAATGCGAAAGTATGAGCCAGATGATGGCAAATACCAGACCTAACCCTGACCTACCCGGTGTTATCCTCTAAAATATAGATCGAATCCAGGATTACTTCACTTTTTCAGTGCGGTACCACACTACTACCTGATCCAACCCAGAAAACGCCCAGGATCTGGCCAACAAGCTTGCGAAAAATGCGAAAGTATGAGCCAGATGATGGCAAATACCAGACCTAACCCTGACCTACCCGGTGTTATCCTCTAAAATATAGATAGAATCCAGGTTTAACTCACTGTTGCAGTGTGGAACCACATTACTACGTGATCCAAACCAGAAAACGTCCAGGATCTGGCCAACAAGTATGCGAAAAATGCGAAAGTATGAGCCGGATGATGGCAAATACCAGACCTAACCCTGACCTAACCGGAGTTATCCTCTAAAATATAGGTTGAATCCAGGTTTAACTCACTGTTTCAGAGTGGTTCTACATTACTACGTGATCCAATCCAGAAAACGCCTAGGATCTGGCCAACAAGTATGCGAAAAATGCGAAAGTATGAGCCAGATGATGGCAAATACCAGACCTAACCCTGACCTACCCCGTGTTATCCTCTATAATATAGATTGAATCCGGGTTTAACTCACTGTTGCAGTGCGGTACCACACTACTACCTGATCCAACCCAGAAGACGCCCAGGATCTGGCCAGCAAGTATGCGAAAAATGCGAAAGCATGAGCCAGATGATGGCAAATACCAGACCTAAGCCAAACCAAACCGGTGTTACCCTCAAAAATATAGATTGTACCCAGGATTAACTCACTGATGCAGTGTGGAACCACATTACTACGTGATCCAAACCAGAAAACGCCAAGGATCTGGCCAACAAGTATGCGAAATATGCGAAACTATGATCCAGATGATGGCAAATACCAGACCTAACCCGGACCTAACCGGTGTTATTCTCTAAAATATAGATTGTATCCAGGTTTAACTCACAGTTGCAGCGTGCAACCACATTACTACGTGATCCAAACCAGAAAACGCCCAGGATCTGGCCAATTAGTATGCGAATAATGCGAAACTATGAGCCAGATGATGGCAAATACTAGACCTAACCCTGACCTAGCCGGTGTTATCCTCTAATATATAGATTGAATTCGGGTTTAACTCACTGTCGCAGTGTGGTGCCACATTACTACGTGTTCCAAACCAGAAAACGCCCAGGATCTGGCCATCAAGTATGCGAGAATTGCGAAAGAATGGGCCAGATGATGGCAAATACCAGACCTAACCAAAACCGAACCGGTGTTACCCTCTAATATATAGATCGAATCCAGGATTACTTCACTTTTTCAGTGCTGTACCGCACTACTATCTGATCCAACCAAGAAAACGCCCAGGATCTGGCCAACAAGTATGCGAAAAATGCGAAAGTATGGGCCAGATGATGGCAAATACCAGACCTAACCCTGACCTAACCGGTGTTATCCTCTATAATATAGATTGAATCCGGGTTTAACTCACTGTTGCAGTGTGGAACCCCATTACCACGTGATCCAAACCAGAAAACGCCGAGTGTCTGGCCAACAAGTATGCGAAAAATGCGAATGTATGAGCCAGATGATGGCAAATACCAGACCTAACCCTGACCTAACCGGTGTAATCCTCTAATATATAGATCGTATCCAGGATTACTTCACTTTTTCAGTGCTGTACCACACTACTACCTGATCCAACCCAGAAAACGCCCAGGAGCTGGCCAACAAGTATGCGAAAAATGCGAATGTATGAGCCAGATGATGGCAAATACCAGACCTAACCCTGACCTAACCGGTGTTATCCTCTAAAATATAGATTGAATCTAAGATAAACTCACTGTTTCAGTGTGGTACAACATTACTGCGTGATGCAAACCAGAAAACGCCCAGGTTCTGGCCAAAAAGTGTGCGAAAAATGCGAAAGCATGAGCCAGATGATGGCAAATACCAGACCTAAGCCAAACCTAACCGGTGTTACCCTCTAAAATATAGATTGTATCCAGGTTTAACTCTCTGTTGCAGTGTTGAACCACATTACTACGTGATCGAAACCAGAAAACGCCCAGGATCTGGCAAATAAGTATGCGAATAATGCGAAAGTATGAGCCGGATGATGGCAAATACCAGACCTAACCCTGACCTAACCGGTGTTATCCTCTAAAATACAGATTGAATCCAGGTTTGACTCACTGTTGCAGTGTGGAACCACATTACTACGTGATCCAAACCAGAAAACACCCAGGATCAGGGTAACAAGTATGCGAAAAATGCGAATGTATGAGCCAGATGATGGCAAATACCAGACCTAACCCTGACCTAACCGGTGTTATCCTCTATAATATAGATTGAATCCGGGTTTAACTCACTGTTGCAGTGCGGTACCACACTACTACCTGATCCAACCCAGAAGACGCCCAGGATCTGGCCAGCAAGTATGCGAAAAATGCGAAAGCATGAGCCAGATGATGACAAATACCAGACCTAAGCCAAACCTAACCGGTGTTACCCTCAAAAATATAGATTGTACCCAGGATTAACTCACTGATGCAGTGTGGAACCACATTACTACGTGATCCAAATCAGAAAACGCCCAGGATCTGGCCAACAAGTATGCGAAATATGCGAAACTATGAGCCAGATGATGGCAAATACCAGACCTAACCCGGACCTAACCGGTGTTATTCTCTAAAATATAGATTGTATCCAGGTTTAACTCACTGTTGCAGCGTGCAACCACATTACTACGTGATCCAAACCAGAAAACGCCCAGGATCTGGCCAATTAGTATGCGAATAATGCGAAACTATGAGCCAGATGATGGCAAATACTAGACCTAACCCTGACCTAGCCGGTGTTATCCTCTAATATATAGATTGAATTCGGGTTTAACTCACTGTCGCACTGTGGTGCCACATTACTACGTGTTCCAAACCAGAAAACGCCCAGGATCTGGCCATCAAGTATGCGAGAATTGCGAAAGAATGGGCCAGATGATGGCAAATACCAGACCTAACCAAAACCGAACCGGTGTTACCCTCTAATATATAGATCGAATCCAGGATTACTTCACTTTTTCAGTGCTGTACCACACTACTACCTGATCCAACCCAGAAAACGCCCAGGATCTGGCCAACAAGTATGCGAAAAATGCGAAAGTATGGGCCAGATGATGGCAAATACCAGGCCTAACCCTGACCTAACCGGTGTTATCCTCTATAATATAGATTGAATCCGGGTTTAACTCACTGTTGCAGTGTGGAACCACATTACCACGTGATCCAAACCAGAAAACGCCGAGTGTCTGGCCATCAAGTATGCGAAAAATGCGAATGTATGAGCCAGATGATGGCAAATACCAGACCTAACCCTGACCTAACCGGTGTAATCCTCTAATATATAGATCGTATCCAGGATTACTTCACTTTTTCAGTGCTGTACCACACTACTACCTGATCCAACCCAGAAAACGCCCAGGATCTGGCCATCTAGTATGTGAAAAATGCGAAAGTATGAGCCAGATGATGGCAAATACCAGACCTAACCCGAACCTAACTGGTGTTACCCTCTAATATATAGATCGAATCCAGGATTACTTCACTTTTTCAGTGCGGTACCACACTACTACCTGATCCAACCCAGAAAACGCCCAGGATCTGGCCAACAAGCTTGCGAAAAATGCGAAAGTATGAGCCAGATGATGGCAAATACCAGACCTAACCCTGACCTACCCGGTGTTATCCTCTATAATATAGATTGAATCCGGGTTTAACTCACTGTTGCAGTGCGGTACCACACTACTACCTGATCCAACCCAGAAGACGCCCAGGATCTGGCCAGCAAGTATGCGAAAAATGCGAAAGCATGAGCCAGATGATGGCAAATACCAGACCTAAGCCAAACCTAACCGCTGTTACCCTCAAAAATATAGATTGTACCCAGGATTAACTCACTGATGCAGTGCGGAACCACATTACTACGAGATCCAAACCAGAAAACGCCCAGGATCTGGCCAACAAGTATGCGAAATATGCGAAACTATGAGCCAGATGATGGCAAATACCAGACCTAACCCGGACCTAACCGGTGTTATTCTATAAAATATAGATTGTATCCAGGTTTAACTCACTGTTGCAGCGTGCAACCACATTACTACGTGATCCAAACCAGAAAACGCCCAGGATCTGGCTAATTAGTACGCGAATAATGCGAAACTATGAGCCAGATGATGGCAAATACTAGACCTAACCCTGACCTAGCCGGTGTTATCCTCTAATATATAGATTGAATTCGGGTTTAACTCCCTGTCGCAGTGTGGTGCCACATTACTACGTGTTCCAAACCAGAAAACGCCCAGGATCTGGGTAACAAGTATGCGAAAAATGCGAATGTATGAGCCAGATGATGGCAAATACCAGACCTAACCCTGACCTAAGCGGTGTAATCCTCTAATATATAGATCGTATCCAGGATTACTTCACTTTTTCAGTGCTGTACCACACTACTACCTGATCCAACCCAGAAAACGCCCAGGATCTGGCCATCTAGTATGTGAAAAATGCGAAAGTATGAGCCAGATGATGGCAAATACCAGACCTAACCCGAACCTAACTGGTGTTACCCTCTACTATATAGATCGAAACCAGGATTACTTCACTTTTTCAATGCGGTACCACACTACTACCTGATCCAACCCAGAAAACGCCCAGGATCTGGCCAACAAGCTTGCGAAAAATGCGAAAGTATGAGCCAGATGATGGCAAATACCAGACCTAACCCTGACCTACCCGGTGTTATCCTCTATAATATAGATTGAATCCGGGTTTAACTCACTGTTGCAGTGCGGTACCACACTACTACCTGATCCAACCCAGAAGACGCCCAGGATCTGGCCAGCAAGTATGCGAGGAATGCGAATGTATGAGCCAGATGATGGCAAATGCGAGACCTGACCCTGACATAACCGGTGTTATCCTCTAAAATATAGATTGAATCCAGGTTTAACTCACTGTTGCAGTGTGGAACCACATTACTACGTGATCCAAACTAGAAAACGTCCAGGATCTGGCCAACAAGTATGCGAAAAATGCGAAAGTATGAGCCGGATGATGGCAAATACCAGACCTAACCCTGACCTAACCGGTGTTATCCTCTAAAATACAGATTGAATCCAGGTTTGACTCACTGTTGCAGTGTGGAACCTCATTACTACGTGATCCAAACCAGAAAACGCCCAGGATCTGGGTAACAAGTATGCGAAAAATGCGAATGTATGAGCCAGATGATGGCAAATACCAGACCTAACCCTGACCTAACCGGTGTTATCCTCTATAATATAGATTGAATCCGGGTTTAACTCACTGTTGCAGTGCGGTACCACACTACTACCTGATCCAACCCAGAAGACGCCCAGGATCTGGCCAGCAAGTATGCGAAAAATGCGAAAGCATGAGCCAGATGATGGCAAATACCAGACCTAAGCCAAACCTAACCGCTGTTACCCTCAAAAATATAGATTGTACCCAGGATTAACTCACTGATGCAGTGTGGAACCACATTACTACGAGATCCAAACCAGAAAACGCCCAGGATCTGGCCAACAAGTATGCGAAATATGCGAAACTATGAGCCAGATGATGGCAAATACCAGACCTAACCCGGACCTAACCGGTGTTATTCTATAAAATATAGATTGTATCCAGGTTTAACTCACTGTTGCAGCGTGCAACCACATTACTACGTGATCCAAACCAGAAAACGCCCAGGATCTGGCCAATTAGTACGCGAATAATGCGAAACTATGAGCCAGATGATGGCAAATACTAGACCTAACCCTGACCTAGCCGGTGTTATCCTCTAATATATAGATTGAATTCGGGTTTAACTCACTGTCGCAGTGTGGTGCCACATTACTACGTGTTCCAAACCAGAAAACGCCCAGGATCTGGGTAACAAGTATGCGAAAAATGCGAATGTATGAGCCAGATGATGGCAAATACCAGACCTAACCCTGACCTAACCGGTGTTATCCTCTATAATATAGATTGAATCCGGGTTTAACTCACTGTTGCAGTGCGGTACCACACTACTACCTGATCCAACCCAGAAAACGCCCAGGACCTGGCCAACAAGTATGCGAAAAATGCGAAAGTATGGGCCAGATGATGGCAAATACCAGACCTAACCCTGACCTAACCGGTGTTATCCTCTATAATATAGATTGAATCCGGGTTTAACTCACTGCTGCAGTGTGGAACCACATTACCACGTGATCCAAACCAGAAAACGCCGAGTGTCTGGCCAACAAGTATGCGAAAAATGCGAATGTATGAGCCAGATGATGGCAAATACCAGACCTAACCCTGACCTAACCGGAGTTATCCTCTAAAATATAGATGTAATCCAGGGTTAACTCACTGTTTCAGAGTGGTTCTACATTACTACGTGATCCAAACCAGAAAACGCCCAGGATCTGGCCAATAAGTATGCGAAAAATGCGAAAGTATGGGCCAGATGATGGCAAATACCAGACCTAACCCTGACCTAACCGGTGTTATCCTCTATAATATAGATTGAATCCGGGTTTAACTCACTGTTGCAGTGCGGTACCACACTACTACCTGATCCAACCCAGAAAACGCCCAGGACCTGGCCAACAAGTATGCGAAAAATGCGAAAGTATGGGCCAGATGATGGCAAATACCAGACCTAACCCTGACCTAACCGGTGTTATCCTCTATAATATAGATTGAATCCGGGTTTAACTCACTGTTGCAGTGCGGTACCACACTACTACCTGATCCAACCCAGAAAACGCCCAGGACCTGGCCAACAAGTATGCGAAAAATGCGAAAGTATGGGCCAGATGATGGCAAATACCAGACCTAACCCTGACCTAACCGGTGTTATCCTCTATAATATAGATTGAATCCGGGTTTAACTCACTGTTGCAGTGCGGTACCACACTACTACCTGATCCAACCCAGAAAACGCCCAGGACCTGGCCAACCAGTATGCGAAAAATGCGAAAGTATGGGCCAGATGATGGCAAATACCAGACCTAACCCTGACCTAACCGGTGTTATCCTCTATAATATACATTGAATCCAGGTTTAACTCACTGTTGCAGTGCGGTACCACACTACTACCTGATCCAACCCAGAAAACGCCCAGGTTCTGGCCAAAAAGTATGCGAAAAATGCGAAAGTATAAGCCAGATGATGGCAAATACCAGACCTAATCCTGACCAAACCTTATCCTCTAAAATATAGATTGAATCCAGGTTTAACTCACAGTTTCTGTGCGGTACCACACCACTCCGTGATCCTAACCAGAAAACGCCCAGGATCTGGCCAACAAGTATGCGAAAAATGTGAAAGTATAAGCCAGATGTTGGCAAATACCAGACCTACCCCTGACCTAACCGGTGTTATCCTCTAAAATATAGATTGAATCTAAGATAAACTCACTGTTTCAGTGTGGTACCACATTACTGCGTGATCTAAACCGGAAAACGCCCAGGTTCCGGCCAACAAGTATGCGAAAAATGCGGAAGCATGAGCCAGATGATGGCAAATACCAGACCTAAGCCAAACCTAACCGGTGTTACCGTCTTAAATATAGATTGTATCCAGGTTTAACTCTCTGTTGCAGTGTGGAACCATATTACTACGTGATCCAAACCAGAAAACGCCCAGGATCTGGGCAAAAAGTATGCGAAAAATGCGAAAGTATGAGCCAGATGATGGCAAATACCAGACCTAACCCTGACCTAACCGGTGTTATCCTCTAAAATATAGATGGAATCCAGGTTTAACTCACAGTTTCTGTGCGGTACCACACTACTCCTTGATCCAAACCAGAAAACGCCCAGGATCTGGCCAACAAGTATGCGAAAAATGCGAAAGTATAAGTCAGATGATGTCAAATACCAGACCTAACCCTGACCTAACCGGAGTTATCCTCTAAAATATAGATGTAATCCAGGGTTAACTCACTGTTTCAGAGTGGTTCTACATTACTACGTGATCCAAACCAGAAAACGCCCAGGATCTGGCCAATAAGTATGCGAAAAATGCAAAAGTATGAGCCGGATGATGGCAAATACCAGACCTAACCCTGACCTAACCGGTGTTATCCTCTAAAATACAGATTGAATCCAGGTTTAACTCAATGTTGCAGCGTGGAACCACATTACTACGTGATCCAAACCAGAAAACGCCCAGGATCTGGGTAACAAGTATGCGAAAAATGCGAATGTATGAGCCAGATGATGGCAAATACCAGACCTAACCCTGACCTAACCGGTGTTATCCTCTAAAATATACATGGAATCCAGGTTTAACTCACAGTTTCTGTGCGGTACCACACTACTCCGTGATCCAAACCAGAAAACGCCCACGATCTGGCCAACAAGTATGCGAAAAATGCGAAAGTATAAGTCAGATGAAGGCAAATACCAGACCTAACCCTGACCTAACCGGTGTTATCCTCTAAAATATAGATCGAATCCAGGATTGCTTCGCTGTTTCAGTGCGGTACCACACTACTACCTGATCCAACCCAGAAGACGTCCAGGATCTGGCCAACAAGTATGCGAAAAATGCGAAAGTATGCGACAGATGATGGCAAATACCAGACCTAACCCTGACCTAGCCGGTGTTATCCTCTAAAATATAGATTGAATCCAGGTTTAACCCACTGTCGCAGTGTGGTGCCACATTACTATGTGTTCCAAACCAGAAAACGCCCAGGATCTGGCCATCAAGTATGCGGAAATTGCGAAAGAAGGGGCCAGATGATGGCAAATACCAGACCTAACCCGAACCTAACCGGTGTTACCCTCTAATATATAGATCGAATCCAGGATTACTTCACTTTTTCAGTGCGGTACCACACTACTACCTGATCCAACCCAGAAGACGTCCAGGATCTGGCCAACAAGTATGCGAAAAATGCGAAAGTATGAGCCGGATGATGGCAAACACCAGACCTAACCCTGACCTAACCGGTGTTATCCTCTAATATATAGATTGAATCTAAGATAAACTCACTGTTTCAGTGTGGTACAACATTACTGCGTGATGCAAACCAGAAAATGCCCAGGTTCTGTCCAAAAAGTATGCGAAAAATGCGAAAGCATGAGCCAGATGATGGCAAATACCAGACCTAAGCCAAACCTAACCGGTGTTGCCCTCAAAAATATAGATTGTACCCAGGATTAACTCACTGATGCAGTGTGGAACCACATTACTACGTGATCCAAACCAGAAAACGCCCAGGATCTGGCCAACAAGTATGCGAGAATTGCGAAAGAATGGGCCAGATGATGGCAAATACCAGACCTAACCAAAACCGAACCGGTGTTACCCTCTACTATATAGATCGAATCAAGGATTACTTCACTTTTTCAGTGCTGTACCACACTACTACCTGATCCAACCCAGAGAACGCCCAGGATCTGGCCAACAAGTATGCGAAGCATGCGAAAGTATGGGGCAGATGATGGCAAATACCAGACCTAACCCTGACCTAACCGGTGTTATCCTCTAAAATACAGATTGAATCCAGGTTTAACTCAATGTTGCAGTGTGGAACCACATTACTACGTGATCCAAACCAGAAAACGCCCAGGATCTGGGTAACAAGTATGCGAAAAATGCGAATGTATGAGCCAGATGATGGCAAATACCAGACCTAACCCTGACCTAACCGGTGTTATCCTCTAAAATATAGATTGAATCTAAGATAAACTCACTGTTTCAGTGTGGTACAACATTACTGCGTGATGCAAACCAGAAAACGCCCTGGTTCTGGCCAAAAAGTATGCGAAAAATGCGAAAGCATGAGCCAGATGATGGCAAATACCAGACCTGAGCCAAACCTAACCGGTGTTACCCTCAAAAATATAGATTCTATCCAGGTTTAACTCTCTGTTGCAGTGTGGAACCACATTACTACGTGATCGAATCCAGAAAACGCCCAGGATCTGGCAAATAAGTATGCGAATAATGCGAAAGTATGAGCCAGATGATGGCAAATACCAGACCTAACCCAAACCGAACCGGTGTTACCCCCTAATATATAGATCGAATCCAGGATTGCTTCACTGTTTCAGTGCGGTACCACACTACTACCTGATCCAACCCAGAAAACGCCCAGGATCTGGGCAACAAGTATGCGACAAATGCGAAAGTATGAGCCAGATGATGGCAAATACCAGACCTAACCCTGACCTAGCCGGTGTTATCCGCTAAAATATAGATTGAATCCAGGATTAACTCACTGTTTCAGTGTGGTACCACATTACTACGTGTTCCAAACCAGAAAACGCCCAGGATCTGGCCATCAACTATGCGAAAAATGCCAAAGCATGAGCCAGATGATGGCAAATACCAGACCTAACCCTGACCTAACCGGTGTTATCCTCTAAAATATAGATTGTATCCAGGTTTAACTCACTGTTGCAGTGTGGAACCACATTACTACGAGATCCAAACCAGAAAACGCCCAGGATCTGGCCAATAAGTATGCCAATAATGCGAAACTATGAGCCAGATGGTGGCAAATACTAGGCCTAACCCTGACCTAGCCGGTATTATCCTCTAAAATATAGATTGAATCCAGGTTTAACCCACTGCTTGAGTGTGGTGCCACATTACTACGTGATCCAATCCAGAAAACGCCCAGTATCTGGCCAACAAGTAGGTGAAAAATGCGAAAGTATGAGCCAGATGATGGCAAATACGAGACCTACCCCAAACCGAACCGGTGTTACCCTGTATTGTATAGATCGAATCCAGGATTGCTTCTCTGTTTCAGTGCGGTACCACACTACTACCTGATCCAACCCAGAAAACGCCCAAGATCTGGTGAACAAGTATGCGAATAATACGAATGTATGAGCCAGATTATGGCAAATACCAGACCCAACCATGACCTAACCGGCGTTATCCTCTAAATTACAGATTGAATCCAGGTCTAACTCACTGTTGCAGTGTGGAACCACACTAATACCTGATCCAACCCAGAATACGCCCAGGATCTGGCCAACAAGTATGCGAAAAATGCGAAAGTATGAGCCAGGAGATGGCAAGTACGAGACCTGCCCTGACCTAACCGGTGTTATCCTCTAAAATATAGATTGAATCCAGGTTTGACTCACTGTTTCAGAGTGGTTCTACATTACTACGAGATCCAAACCTGAAAACGCCCAAGATCTGGTCAACAAGTATGCGAAAAATGCGAATGTATGAGCCAGATTATGGCAAATACCAGACCTAACCCTGACCTAACCGGCGTTATCCTCTAAAATACAGATTGAATCCAGGCCTAACTCACTGTTGCAGTGTGGAACCACACAAATACCTGATCCAACCCAGACAACGCCCAAGATCTGGCCAACAAGTATGCGAAAAATGCGAAAGCATGAGCCAGATGATTGCATATACCAGGCCTAACCCAAACCTTACCGGTGTTACCCTCTAGTATATAGATCGAATCCAGGATTACTTCATTGTTTCAGTGCGGTACTACACTACTACCTGATCCAACCCAGAAAACGCCCCGGAACTGGCCAACAAGTATGCGAAAAATGCGAAAGTATGAGCCAGATGATGACAAATACCAGACCTAACCCTGACCTAACTGGTGTTATCCTCTAAAATATAGATTGAATCCAGGTTTAACTCACTGTCTGAGTGTGGTGCCACATTACTACGTGATCCAACCCAGAAAACGCCCAGTATCTGGCCAACAAGTAGGTGAAAAATGCGAAAGTATGAGCCAGACGATGGCAAATACGAGACCTAACCCAAACCGATCCGGTGTTACCCTCTATTGTATAGATCGAATCCAGGATTACTCCACTGTTTCGGTGCGGTACCACACTACTACCTGATCCAACCCAGAAAACGCCCAAGATCTGGTCAACAAGTATGCGAAAAATGCGAAAATGTGAGCCAGATTATGGCAAATACCAGACCTAACCCTGTCCTAACCGGCGTTATCCTCTAAAATACAGATTGAATACAGGTTTAACTCACTGTTGCAGTGTGGAACCACACTACTACCTGATGCAACCCAGAAAACGCCCAGGATCTGGCCATCAAGTATGCGAAAAGTGCGAAAGCATGATCCAGATGATGGCAAATACCAGACCTAACCCTGACCTAACCGGTGTTATCCTCTAAAATATAGATTGAACCCAGGTTTAACTCACTGTTGCAGTGCGGTACCACACTACTACCTGATCCAACCCAGAAAACGCCCAGGATCTGGCCATCAAGTATGCGAAAAATGCGAAAGTATGAGCCAGATGATGGCAAATACCAGACCTAACCCTGACCTAACCGGTGTTATCATCTAAAATATAGATTGAATCCAGGTTTAACTCACTGTTGCAGTGTGGTACCACACTACTACGAGACCCAAACCAGAAAACGCCCAGGATCTGGCCAACAAGTATGCGAAAAATGCGAAAGTATGAGCCAGATGATGGTAAATACCAAACCTAACCCTGACCTAATTGGTGTTATCCTCTAAAATATAGATTGAATCTAACATAAACTCACTGTTTCAGTGTGGTACCACATTACTGCGTGATCCAAACCAGAAAACGCCCAGGTTATGGCCAACAAGTATGCGAAAAATGCGAAAGCATGAGCCAGATGATGGCAAATACCAGAAGTAACCCAAACCTAACTGGTGTTACCCGCTAATATATAGATCGAATCCGGGATTGCTTCTCTGTTTCAGTGCGGTACCACACTACTACCTGATCCAACCCAGAAAACGCCCAGGGTATGGCCAACAAGTATGCGAAAAATGCGAAATTATGGGCCAGATGATGGCAAATACCTGACCTGACCCTGACATAACCGGTGTTATCCTCTAAAATATAGATTGAACCCAGGTTTAACTCACTGTTGCAGTGCGGTACCACACTACTACCTGATCCAACCCAGAAAACGCCCAGGATCTGGCCAACAAGTATGCGAAAAATGCAAACGTATGAGCCAGATGATGGCAAACACCAGACCAAACCCAAACCTAACCGGTGTTACCCTCTAATATATAGATCGCATCCGGTATCCACTCACTGTTTCAGGGTGGTACCACATTACTGCGTGATCCAAACCAGAAAACGCCCAGGATCTGGCCAAAAAGTATGCGACAAATGCGAAAGTATGAGCCAGATGATGGCAAATACCAGACCGAACCCTGACCTAACCGGTGTTATCCTCTAAAATATGGATTGAATCCAGGTTTAACTTACAGTTTCAGTGCGGTACCACACAACTCCGTGATCCAAACCAGAAAACGCCCACGATCTGGCCAACAAGTATGCGAAAAATGCGAATGCATGAGCCAGATGATGGGAAATACCAGGCCTAACCCAAACATAACCAGTGTTACTCTCTAATATATAGATCGAATCCAGGTATGCTTCACTGTTTCAGTGCGGTACCACACTACTACCTGGTCCATCCCAGAAAACGCCCAGGATCAGGCCAACAAGTATGCGAAAAATGCGAAAGTATGAGCCAGATGATGGCAAATACCAGACCTAACCCTGACCTAACCGGTGTTATCCTCTAAAATATAGATTGTATCCAGGTTTAACTCACTGTTGCAGTGTGGAACCACATTACTACGTGATCCAAACCAGAAAACGCCCAGGATCTGGCCAATAAGTATGCCAATAATGCGAAACTATGAGCCAGTTGGTGGCAAATACCAGGCCTAACCCTGACCTAGCCGGTGTTATCCTCTAAAATATAGATTGAATCCAGGTTTAACCCACTGCTTGAGTGTGGTGCCACATTACTACGTGATCCAATCCAGAAAACGCCCAGTATCTGGCCAACAAGTAGGTGAAAAATGCGAAAGTATGAGCCAGATGATGGCAAATACGAGACCTACCCCAAACCGAACCGGTGTTACCCTGTATTGTATAGATCGAATCCAGGATTGCTTCTCTGTTTCAGTGCGGTACCACACTACTACCTGATCCAACCCAGAAAACGCCCAAGATCTGGTCAACAAGTATGCGAAAAATACGAATGTATGAGCCAGATTATGGCAAATACCAGACCCAACCCTGACCTAACCGGCGTTATCCTCTAAATTACAGATTGAATCCAGGTCTAACTCACTGTTGCAGTGTGGAACCACACTAATACCTGATCCAACCCAGAATACGCCCAGGATCTGGCCAACAAGTATGCGAAAAATGCGAAAGTATGAGCCAGGAGATGGCAAGTACGAGACCTGACCCTGACCTAACCGGTGTTATCCTCTAAAATATAGATTGAATCCAGGTTTGACTCACTGTTTCAGAGTGGTTCTACATTACTACGAGATCCAAACCTGAAAACGCCCAAGATCTGGCCAACAAGTATGCGAAAAATGCGAAAGCATGAGCCAGATGATTGCATATACCAGGCCTAACCCAAACCTTACCGGTGTTACCCTCTAGTATATAGATCGAATCCAGGATTACTTCATTGTTTCAGTGCGGTACTACACTACTACCTGATCCAACCCAGAAAACGCCCCGGAACTGGCCAACAAGTATGCGAAAAATGCGAAAGTATGAGCCAGATGATGACAAATACCAGACCTAACCCTGACCTAACTGGTGTTATCCTCTAAAATATAGATTGAATCCAGGTTTAACTCACTGTCTGAGTGTGGTGCCACATTACTACGTGATCCAACCCAGAAAACGCCCAGTATCTGGCCAACAAGTAGGTGAAAAATGCGAAAGTATGAGCCAGACGATGGCAAATACGAGACCTAACCCAAACCGATCCGGTGTTACCCTCTATTGTATAGATCGAATCCAGGATTACTCCACTGTTTCGGTGCGGTACCACACTACTACCTGATCCAACCCAGAAAACGCCCAAGATCTGGTCAACAAGTATGCGAAAAATGCGAAAATGTGAGCCAGATTATGGCAAATACCAGACCTAACCCTGTCCTAACCGGCGTTATCCTCTAAAATACAGATTGAATACAGGTTTAACTCACTGTTGCAGTGTGGAACCACACTACTACCTGATGCAACCCAGAAAACGCCCAGGATCTGGCCATCAAGTATGCGAAAAGTGCGAAAGCATGATCCAGATGATGGCAAATACCAGACCTAACCCTGACCTAACCGGTGTTATCCTCTAAAATATAGATTGAACCCAGGTTTAACTCACTGTTGCAGTGCGGTACCACACTACTACCTGATCCAACCCAGAAAACGCCCAGGATCTGGCCATCAAGTATGCGAAAAATGCGAAAGTATGAGCCAGATGATGGCAAATACCAGACCTAACCCTGACCTAACCGGTGTTATCATCTAAAATATAGATTGAATCCAGGTTTAACTCACTGTTGCAGTGTGGTACCACACTACTACGAGACCCAAACCAGAAAACGCCCAGGATCTGGCCAACAAGTATGCGAAAAATGCGAAAGTATGAGCCAGATGATGGCAAATACCAAACCTAACCCTGACCTAACCGGTGTTATCCTCTAAAATATAGATTGAATCTAACATAAACTCACTGTTTCAGTGTGGTACCACATTACTGCGTGATCCAAACCAGAAAACGCCCAGGTTATGGCCAACAAGTATGCGAAAAATGCGAAAGCATGAGCCAGATGATGGCAAATACCAGAAGTAACCCAAACCTAACTGGTGTTACCCGCTAATATATAGATCGAATCCGGGATTGCTTCTCTGTTTCAGTGCGGTACCACACTACTACCTGATCCAACCCAGAAAACGCCCAGGGTATGGCCAACAAGTATGCGAAAAATGCGAAATTATGGGCCAGATGATGGCAAATACCAGACCTAACCCTGACCTAACCGGTGTTATCCTCTAAAATATAGATTGAACCCAGGTTTAACTCACTGTTGCAGTGCGGTACCACACTACTACCTGATCCAACCCAGAAAACGCCCAGGATCTGGCCAACAAGTATGCGAAAAATGCAAAAGTATGAGCCAGATGATGGCAAACACCAGACCAAACCCAAACCTAACCGGTGTTACCCTCTAAAATATAGATTGAATCCAGGTTTGACTCACTGTTTCAGAGTGGTTCTACATTACTACGAGATCCAAACCTGAAAACGCCCAAGATCTGGCCAACAAGTATGCGAAAAATGCGAAAGCATGAGCCAGATGATTGCATATACCAGGCCTAACCCAAACCTTACCGGTGTTACCCTCTAGTATATAGATCGAATCCAGGATTACTTCATTGTTTCAGTGCGGTACTACACTACTACCTGATCCAACCCAGAAAACGCCCCGGAACTGGCCAACAAGTATGCGAAAAATGCGAAAGTATGAGCCAGATGATGACAAATACCAGACCTAACCCTGACCTAACTGGTGTTATCCTCTAAAATATAGATTGAATCCAGGTTTAACTCACTGTCTGAGTGTGGTGCCACATTACTACGTGATCCAACCCAGAAAACGCCCAGTATCTGGCCAACAAGTAGGTGAAAAATGCGAAAGTATGAGCCAGACGATGGCAAATACGAGACCTAACCCAAACCGATCCGGTGTTACCCTCTATTGTATAGATCGAATCCAGGATTACTCCACTGTTTCGGTGCGGTACCACACTACTACCTGATCCAACCCAGAAAACGCCCAAGATCTGGTCAACAAGTATGCGAAAAATGCGAAAATGTGAGCCAGATTATGGCAAATACCAGACCTAACCCTGTCCTAACCGGCGTTATCCTCTAAAATACAGATTGAATACAGGTTTAACTCACTGTTGCAGTGTGGAACCACACTACTACCTGATGCAACCCAGAAAACGCCCAGGATCTGGCCATCAAGTATGCGAAAAGTGCGAAAGCATGATCCAGATGATGGCAAATACCAGACCTAACCCTGACCTAACCGGTGTTATCCTCTAAAATATAGATTGAACCCAGGTTTAACTCACTGTTGCAGTGCGGTACCACACTACTACCTGATCCAACCCAGAAAACGCCCAGGATCTGGCCATCAAGTATGCGAAAAATGCGAAAGTATGAGCCAGATGATGGCAAATACCAGACCTAACCCTGACCTAACCGGTGTTATCATCTAAAATATAGATTGAATCCAGGTTTAACTCACTGTTGCAGTGTGGTACCACACTACTACGAGACCCAAACCAGAAAACGCCCAGGATCTGGCCAACAAGTATGCGAAAAATGCGAAAGTATGAGCCAGATGATGGCAAATACCAAACCTAACCCTGACCTAACCGGTGTTATCCTCTAAAATATAGATTGAATCTAACATAAACTCACTGTTTCAGTGTGGTACCACATTACTGCGTGATCCAAACCAGAAAACGCCCAGGTTATGGCCAACAAGTATGCGAAAAATGCGAAAGCATGAGCCAGATGATGGCAAATACCAGAAGTAACCCAAACCTAACTGGTGTTATCCGCTAATATATAGATCGAATCCGGGATTGCTTCTCTGTTTCAGTGCGGTACCACACTACTACCTGATCCAACCCAGAAAACGCCCAGGGTATGGCCAACAAGTATGCGAAAAATGCGAAATTATGGGCCAGATGATGGCAAATACCAGACCTAACCCTGACCTAACCGGTGTTATCCTCTAAAATATAGATTGAACCCAGGTTTAACTCACTGTTGCAGTGCGGTACCACACTACTACCTGATCCAACCCAGAAAACGCCCAGGATCTGGCCAACAAGTATGCGAAAAATGCAAAAGTATGAGCCAGATGATGGCAAACACCAGGCCAAACCCAAACCTAACCGGTGTTACCCTCTAATATATAGATCGAATCCGGTATCCACTCACTGTTTCAGGGTGGTACCACATTACTGCGTGATCCAAACCAGAAAACGCCCAGGATCTGGCCAAAAAGTATGCGACAAATGAGAAAGTATGAGCCAGATGATGGCAAATACCAGACCGAACCCTGACCTAACCGGTGTTATCCTCTAAAATATGGATTGAATCCAGGTTTAACTCACAGTTTCAGTGCGGTACCACACAACTCCGTGATCCAAACCAGAAAACGCCCACGATCTGGCCAACAAGTATGCGAAAAATGCGAATGCATGAGCCAGATGATGGCAAATACCAGGCCTAACCCAAACATAACCAGTGTTACTCTCTAATATATAGATCGAATCCAGGTATGCTTCACTGTTTCAGTGCGGTACCACACTACTACCTGGTCCATCCCAGAAAACGCCCAGGATCAGGCCAACAAGTATGCGAAAAATGCGAAAGTATGAGCCAGATGATGGCAAATACCAGACCTAACCCTGACCTAACCGGTGTTATCCTCTAAAATATAGATTGTATCCAGGTTTAACTCACTGTTGCAGTGTGGAACCACATTACTACGTGATCCAAACCAGAAAACGCCCAGGATCTGGCCAATAAGTATGCCAATAATGCGATACTATGAGCCAGTTGGTGGCAAATACCAGGCCTAACCCTGACCTAGCCGGTGTTATCCTCTAAAATATAGATTGAATCCAGGTTTAACCCACTGCTTGAGTGTGGTGCCACATTACTACGTGATCCAATCCAGAAAACGCCCAGTATCTGGCCAACAAGTAGGTGAAAAATGCGAAAGTATGAGCCAGATGATGGCAAATACGAGACCTACCCCAAACCGAACCGGTGTTACCCTGTATTGTATAGATCGAATCCAGGATTGCTTCTCTGTTTCAGTGCGGTACCACACTACTACCTGATCCAACCCAGAAAACGCCCAAGATCTGGTCAACAAGTATGCGAAAAATACGAATGTATGAGCCAGATTATGGCAAATACCAGACCCAACCCTGACCTAACCGGCGTTATCCTCTAAATTACAGATTGAATCCAGGTCTAACTCACTGTTGCAGTGTGGAACCACACTAATACCTGATCCAACCCAGAATACGCCCAGGATCTGGCCAACAAGTATGCGAAAAATGCGAAAGTATGAGCCAGGAGATGGCAAGTACGAGACCTGACCCTGACCTAACCGGTGTTATCCTCTAAAATATAGATTGAATCCAGGTTTGACTCACTGTTTCAGAGTGGTTCTACATTACTACGAGTTCCAAACCTGAAAACGCCCAAGATCTGGTCAACAAGTATGCGAAAAATGCGAATGTATGAGCCAGATTATGGCAAATACCAGACCTAACCCTGACCTAACCGGCGTTATCCTCTAAAATACAGATTGAATCCAGGCCTAACTCACTGTTGCAGTGTGGAACCACACAAATACCTGATCCAACCCAGACAACGCCCAAGATCTGGCCAACAAGTATGCGAAAAATGCGAAAGCATGAGCCAGATGATTGCATATACCAGGCCTAACCCAAACCTTACCGGTGTTACCCTCTAGTATATAGATCGAATCCAGGATTACTTCATTGTTTCAGTGCGGTACTACACTACTACCTGATCCAACCCAGAAAACGCCCCGGAACTGGCCAACAAGTATGCGAAAAATGCGAAAGTATGAGCCAGATGATGACAAATACCAGACCTAACCCTGACCTAACTGGTGTTATCCTCTAAAATATAGATTGAATCCAGGTTTAACTCACTGTCTGAGTGTGGTGCCACATTACTACGTGATCCAACCCAGAAAACGCCCAGTATCTGGCCAACAAGTAGGTGAAAAATGCGAAAGTATGAGCCAGACGATGGCAAATACGAGACCTAACCCAAACCGATCCGGTGTTACCCTCTATTGTATAGATCGAATCCAGGATTACTCCACTGTTTCGGTGCGGTACCACACTACTACCTGATCCAACCCAGAAAACGCCCAAGATCTGGTCAACAAGTATGCGAAAAATGCGAAAATGTGAGCCAGATTATGGCAAATACCTAACCCTGTCCTAACCGGCGTTATCCTCTAAAATACAGATTGAATACAGGTTTAACTCACTGTTGCTGTGTGGAACCACACTACTACCTGATGCAACCCAGAAAACGCCCAGGATCTGGCCATCAAGTATGCGAAAAGTGCGAAAGCATGATCCAGATGATGGCAAATACCAGACCTAACCCTGACCTAACCGGTGTTATCCTCTAAAATATAGATTGAACCCAGGTTTAACTCACTGTTGCAGTGCGGTACCACACTACTACCTGATCCAACCCAGAAAACGCCCAGGATCTGGCCATCAAGTATGCGAAAAATGCGAAAGTATGAGCCAGATGATGGCAAATACCAGACCTAACCCTGACCTAACCGGTGTTATCATCTAAAATATAGATTGAATCCAGGTTTAACTCACTGTTGCAGTGTGGTACCACACTACTACGAGACCCAAACCAGAAAACGCCCAGGATCTGGCCAACAAGTATGCGAAAAATGCGAAAGTATGAGCCAGATGATGGCAAATACCAAACCTAACCCTGACCTAACCGGTGTTATCCTCTAAAATATAGATTGAATCTAACATAAACTCACTGTTTCAGTGTGGTACCACATTACTGCGTGATCCAAACCAGAAAACGCCCAGGTTATGGCCAACAAGTATGCGAAAAATGCGAAAGCATGAGCCAGATGATGGCAAATACCAGAAGTAACCCAAACCTAACTGGTGTTACCCGCTAATATATAGATCGAATCCGGGATTGCTTCTCTGTTTCAGTGCGGTACCACACTACTACCTGATCCAACCCAGAAAACGCCCAGGGTATGGCCAACAAGTATGCGAAAAATGCGAAATTATGGGCCAGATGATGGCAAATACCTGACCTGACCCTGACATAACCGGTGTTATCCTCTAAAATATAGAATGAACCCAGGTTTAACTCACTGTTGCAGTGCGGTACCACACTACTACCTGATCCAACCCAGAAAACGCCCAGGATCTGGCCAACAAGTATGCGAAAAATGCAAAAGTATGAGCCAGATGATGGCAAACACCAGACCAAACCCAAACCTAACCGGTGTTACCCTCTAATATATAGATCGAATCCGGTATCCACTCACTGTTTCAGGGTGGTACCACATTACTGCGTGATCCAAACCAGAAAACGCCCAGGATCTGGCCAAAAAGTATGCGACAAATGCGAAAGTATGAGCCAGATGATGGCAAATACCAGACCGAACCCTGACCTAACCGGTGTTATCCTCTAAAATATGGATTGAATCCAGGTTTAACTCACAGTTTCAGTGCGGTACCACACAACTCCGTGATCCAAACCAGAAAACGCCCACGATCTGGCCAACAAGTATGCGAAAAATGCGAATGCATGAGCCAGATGATGGCAAATACCAGGCCTAACCCAAACATAACCAGTGTTACTCTCTAATATATAGATCGAATCCAGGTATGCTTCACTGTTTCAGTGCGGTACCACACTACTACCTGGTCCATCCCAGAAAACGCCCAGGATCAGGCCAACAAGTATGCGAAAAATGCGAAAGTATGAGCCAGATGATGGCAAATACCAGACCTAACCCTGACCTAACCGGTGTTATCCTCTAAAATATAGATTGTATCCAGGTTTAACTCACTGTTGCAGTGTGGAACCACATTACTACGTGATCCAAACCAGAAAACGCCCAGGATCTGGCCAATAAGTATGCCAATAATGCGAAACTATGAGCCAGTTGGTGGCAAATACCAGGCCTAACCCTGACCTAGCCGGTGTTATCCTCTAAAATATAGATTGAATCCAGGTTTAACCCACTGCTTGAGTGTGGTGCCACATTACTACGTGATCCAATCCAGAAAACGCCCAGTATCTGGCCAACAAGTAGGTGAAAAATGCGAAAGTATGTGCCAGATGATGGCAAATACGAGACCTACCCCAAACCGAACCGGTGTTACCCTGTATTGTATAGATCGAATCCAGGATTGCTTCTCTGTTTCAGTGCGGTACCACACTACTACCTGATCCAACCCAGAAAACGCCCAAGATCTGGTCAACAAGTATGCGAAAAAGGCGAATGTATGAGCCAGATTATGGCAAATACCAGACCTAACCCTGACCTAACCGGCGTTATCCTCTAAAATACAGATTGAATCCAGGTCTAACTCACTGTTGCAGTGTGGAACCACACTAATACCTGATCCAACCCAGAATACGCCCAGGATCTGGCCAACAAGTATGCGAAAAATGCGAAAGTATGAGCCAGGAGATGGCAAGTACGAGACCTGACCCTGACCTAACCGGTGTTATCCTCTAAAATATAGATTGAATCCAGGTTTGACTCACTGTTTCAGAGTGGTTCTACATTACTACGAGATCCAAACCTGAAAACGCCCAAGATCTGGTCAACAAGTATGCGAAAAATGCGAATGTATGAGCCAGATTATGGCAAATACCAGACCTAACCCTGACCTATCCGGCGTTATCCTCTAAACTACAGATTGAATCCAGGTCTAACTCACTGTTGCAGTGTGGAACCACACTTATACCTGATCCAACCCAGAAAACGCCCAAGATCTGGCCAACAAGTATGCGAAAAATGCGAGAGCATGAGCCAGATGATTGCATATACCAGGCCTAAACCAAACCTTACCGGTGTTACCCTCTAGTATATAGATCGAATCCAGGATTACTTCATTGTTTCAGTGCGGTACTACACTACTACCTGATCCAACCCAGAAAACGCCCCGGAACTGGCCAACAAGTATGCGAAAAATGCGAAAGTATGAGCCAGATGATGACAAATACGAGACCTAACCCTGACTTAACTGGTGTTATCCTCTAAAATATAGATTGAATCCAGGTTTAACTCACTGTTTGAGTGTGGTGCCACATTACTACGTGATCCAACCCAGAAAACGCCCAGTATCTGGCCAACAAGTAGGTGAAAAATGCGAAAGTATGAGCCAGACGATGGCAAATACGAGACCTAACCCAAACCGATCCGGTGTTACCGTCTATTGTATAGATCGAATCCAGGATTACTCCACTGTTTCGGTGCGGTACCGCACTACTACCTGATCCAACCCAGAAAACGCCCAAGATCTGGTCAACAAGTATGCGAAAAATGCGAAAATGTGAGCCAGATTATGGCAAATACCAGACCTAACCCTGACCTAACCGGTGTTATCCTCTAAAATATAGATTGAATCCAGGTTTAACCCACTGCTTGAGTGTGGTGCCACATTACTACGTGATCCAATCCAGAAAACGCCCAGTATCTGGCCAACAAGTAGGTGAAAAATGCGAAAGTATGTGCCAGATGATGGCAAATACGAGACCTACCCCAAACCGAACCGGTGTTACCCTGTATTGTATAGATCGAATCCAGGATTGCTTCTCTGTTTCAGTGCGGTACCACACTACTACCTGATCCAACCCAGAAAACGCCCAAGATCTGGTCAACAAGTATGCGAAAAATGCGAATGTATGAGCCAGATTATGGCAAATACCAGACCTAACCCTGACCTAACCGGCGTTATCCTCTAAAATACAGATTGAATCCAGGTCTAACTCACTGTTGCAGTGTGGAACCACACTAATACCTGATCCAACCCAGAATACGCCCAGGATCTGGCCAACAAGTATGCGAAAAATGCGAAAGTATGAGCCAGGAGATGGCAAGTACGAGACCTGACCCTGACCTAACCGGTGTTATCCTCTAAAATATAGATTGAATCCAGGTTTGACTCACTGTTTCAGAGTGGTTCTACATTACTACGAGATCCAAACCTGAAAACGCCCAAGATCTGGTCAACAAGTATGCGAAAAATGCGAATGTATGAGCCAGATTATGGCAAATACCAGACCTAACCCTGACCTATCCGGCGTTATCCTCTAAAATACAGATTGAATCCAGGTCTAACTCACTGTTGCAGTGTGGAACCACACTAATACCTGATCCAACCCAGAAAACGCCCAAGATCTGGCCAACAAGTATGCGAAAAATGCGAAAGCATGAGCCAGATGATTGCATATACCAGGCCTAAACCAAACCTTACCGGTGTTACCCTCTAGTATATAGATCGAATCCAGGATTACTTCATTGTTTCAGTGCGGTACTACACTACTACCTGATCCAACCCAGAAAACGCCCCGGAACTGGCCAACAAGTATGCGAAAAATGCGAAAGTATGAGCCAGATGATGACAAATACCAGACCTAACCCTGACTTAACTGGTGTTATCCTCTAAAATATAGATTGAATCCAGGTTTAACTCACTGTTTGAGTGTGGTGCCACATTACTACGTGATCCAACCCAGAAAACGCCCAGTATCTGGCCAACAAGTAGGTGAAAAATGCGAAAGTATGAGCCAGACGATGGCAAATACGAGACCTAACCCAAACCGATCCGGTGTTACCGTCTATTGTATAGATCGAATCCAGGATTACTCCACTGTTTCGGTGCGGTACCGCACTACTACCTGATCCAACCCAGAAAACGCCCAAGATCTGGTCAACAAGTATGCGAAAAATGCGAAAATGTGAGCCAGATTATGGCAAATACCAGACCTAACCCTGACCTAACCGGTGTTATCCTCTAAAATATAGATTGAATCCAGGTTTAACCCACTGCTTGAGTGTGGTGCCACATTACTACGTGATCCAATCCAGAAAACGCCCAGTATCTGGCCAACAAGTAGGTGAAAAATGCGAAAGTATGAGCCAGATGATGGCAAATACGAGACCTACCCCAAACCGAACCGGTGTTACCCTGTATTGTATAGATCGAATCCAGGATTGCTTCTCTGTTTCAGTGCGGTACCACACTACTACCTGATCCAACCCAGAAAACGCCCAAGATCTGGTCAACAAGTATGCGAAAAATGCGAATGTATGAGCCAGATTATGGCAAATACCAGACCTAACCCTGACCTAACCGGCGTTATCCTCTAAAATACAGATTGAATCCAGGTCTAACTCACTGTTGCAGTGTGGAACCACACTAATACCTGATCCAACCCAGAATACGCCCAGGATCTGGCCAACAAGTATGCGAAAAATGCGAAAGTATGAGCCAGGAGATGGCAAGTACGAGACCTGACCCTGACCTAACCGGTGTTATCCTCTAAAATATAGATTGAATCCAGGTTTGACTCACTGTTTCAGAGTGGTTCTACATTACTACGAGATCCAAACCTGAAAACGCCCAAGATCTGGTCAACAAGTATGCGAAAAATGCGAATGTATGAGCCACATTATGGCAAATACCAGACCTAACCCTGACCTAACCGGCGTTATCCTCTAAAATACAGATTGAATCCAGGTCTAACTCACTGTTGCAGTGTGGAACCACACTAATACCTGATCCAACCCAGAAAACGCCCAAGATCTGGCCAACAAGTATGCGAAAAATGCGAAAGCATGAGCCAGATGATTGCATATACCAGGCCTAAACCAAACCTTACCGGTGTTACCCTCTAGTATATAGATCGAATCCAGGATTACTTCATTGTTTCAGTGCGGTACTACACTACTACCTGATCCAACCCAGAAAACGCCCCGGAACTGGCCAACAAGTATGCGAAAAATGCGAAAGTATGAGCCAGATGATGACAAATACCAGACCTAACCCTGACCTAACTGGTGTTATCCTCTAAAATATAGATTGAATCCAGGTTTAACTCACTGTTTGAGTGTGGTGACACATTACTACGTGATCCAACCCAGAAAACGCCCAGTATCTGGCCAACAAGTAGGTGAAAAATGCGAAAGTATGAGCCAGACGATGGCAAATACGAGACCTTACCCAAATCGATCCGGTGTTACCGTCTATTGTATAGATCGAATCCAGGATTACTCCACTGTTTCGGTGCGGTACCGCACTACTACCTGATCCAACCCAGAAAACGCCCAAGATCTGGTCAACAAGTATGCGAAAAATGCGAAAATGTGAGCCAGATTATGGCAAATACCAGACCTAACCCTGACCTAACCGGCGTTATCCTCTAAAATACAGATTGAATCCAGGTTTAACTCACTGTTGCAGTGTGGAACCACACTACTACCTGATGCAACCCAGAAAACGCCCAGGATCTGGCCATCAAGTATGCGAAAAGTGCGAAAGCATGATCCAGATGATGGCAAATACCAGACCTAACCCTGACCTAACCGGTGTTATCCTCTAAAATATAGATTGAACCCAGGTTTAACTCACTGTTGCAGTGCGGTACCACACTACTACCTGATCCAACCCAGAAAACGCCCAGGATCTGGCCAAAAAGTATGCGAAAAATGCGAAAGTATGAGCCAGATGATGGCAAATACCAGACCTAACCCTGACCTAACCGGTGTTATCATCTAAAATATAGATTGAATCCAGGTTTAACTCACTGTTGCTGTGTGGTACCACACTACAACGAGACCCAAACCAGAAAACGCCCAGGATCTGGCCAACAAGTATGCGAAAAATGCGAAAGTATGAGCCAGATGATGGCAAATACCAAACCTAACCCTGACCTAACCGGTGTTATCCTCTAAAATATAGATTGAATCTAACATAAACTCACTGTTTCAGTGTGGTACCACATTACTGCGTGATCCAAACCAGAAAACGCCCAGGTTCTGTCCAACAAGTATGCGAAAAATGCGAAAGCATGAGCCAGATGATGGCAAATACCAGACCTAAGCCAAACCTAACCGGTGTTATCCTCTAAAATATAGATTGTATCCAGGTTTAACTCACTGTTTCAGAGTGGTTCTACATTACTACGTGATCCAATCCAGAAAACGCACAGGATCTGGCCAATAAGTATGCGAATAATGCGAAACTATGAGCCATATGATGGCAAATACCAGACCTAACCCAAACCTAACTGGTGTTACCCGCTAATATATAGATCGAATCCGGGATTGCTTCTCTGTTTCAGTGCGGTACCACACTACTACATGATCCAACTCAGAAAACGCCCAGGATCTGGCTAACAAGTATGCGAAAAATGTGAAAATATGAGCCGGATTATGGCAAATACCAGACCTGGCCCTGACCTAACCGGAGTTATCCTCTAAAATATAGGTTGAATCCAGGTTTAACTCACTGTTTCAGAGTGGTTCTACATTACTACGTGATCCAATCCAGAAAACGCGCAGGATCTGGCCAATAAGTATGCGAATAATGCGAAACTATGAGCCATATGATGGCAAATACCAGACCTAACCCTGACCTAGCCGGTGTTATCCTCCAAAATATAGATTGAATCCAGGTTTAATTCACTGTTTGGGTGTGGTGCGCATTACTACGTGTTCCAACCCAGAAAACGCCCAGTATCTGGCCAACAAGTAGGTGAAAAATGCGAAAGTATGAGGCAGATGATGGCCAATACCAGACCTAACCCTGACCTAACCGGTGTTATCCTCTAAAATATAGATTGAATCTAAGATAAACTCACTGTTTCAGTGTGGAACAACATTACTGCGTGATGCAAACAAGAAAACGCCCAGGTTCTGGCCAAAAAGTATGCGAAAAATGCGAAAGCATGAGCCAGAATGGTGGCAAATACCAGACCTAACCCTGACCTAACCGGTGTTATCCTCTAAAATATAGATTGAATCCAGGTTTAACTCACTGTTTGGGTGTGGTGCGCATTACTACGTGTTCCAACACAGAAAACGCCCAGTATCTGGCCAACAAGTATGTGAAAAATGCGAAAGTATGAGCCAGATGATGGCCAATACCAGACCTAACCCTGACCTAACCGGTGTTATCCTCTAAATTATAGATTGAATCTAAGATAAACTCACTGTTTCAGTGTGGTACAACATTACTGCGTGATGCAAACCAGAAAACGCCCAGGTTCTGGTCAAAAAGTATGCGAAAAATGCGAAAGCATGAGCCAGATGATGGCAAATACCAGACCTAAGCCAAACCTAACCGGTGTTATCCTCTAAAATATAGATTGTATCCAGGTTTACCTCTCTATTGCAGTGTGGAACCACATTACTACGTGATCCAAACCAGAAAACGCCCAGGATCTGGCCAACAAGTATGCGAAAAATGCGAAAGTATGAGCCAGATGATGGCAAATACCAGACCTAACCCTGACCTGACCTGTGTTATCATCTAAAATATAGATTGAGTCCAGGTTTGACTCACTGTTTCAGAGTGGTTCTACATTACTACGAGATCGAAACCAGAAAACGCCCAGGATCTGGCCAACAAGTATGCGAAAAATGCGAAAGCATAAGCCAGATGATGACAAATACCAGACCTAACCCAAACCTAACCGGTGTTACCCTCTAATATATAGATCGAATCCAGGATTACTTCACTGTTTCAATGCGGTACCACACTACCACCTCATCCAACCCAGAAAACGCTGATGATCTGGCCAACAAGTATGCGAAAAATGCGAATATATGAGCCGGATTATGGCAAATACGAGACCTGACCCTGTCATAACCGGTGTAACCCTCTAAAATATAGATTTTATCCAGGTTTAACTCACTGTTGCAGTGTGGAACCACAATACTACGTGATCCAAACCAGAAAACGCTCAGGATCTGGCTAACAAGTATGCGAAAAATGTGAAAATATGAGCCGGATTATGGCAAATACCAGGCCTGACCCTGACATAACCGGTGTTATCCTCTAAAATATAGTTTGAATCCAGGTTTAACTCACTGTTGCAGTGTGGAACCACATTACTACGTGATCCAAACCAGAAAACGCCCAAAATCTGGCCAACAAGTATGCGAAAAATGCGAAAGCATGAGCCAGATGATGGCAAATACCAGACCTAACCCTGACCTAACCGGTGTTATCCTCTAAAATATAGATCGAATCCAGGATCAGCTCACTGTTTCAGTGTGGTACCACATTACTACGTTTTCCAAACCAGAAAACGCCCAGGATCTGCCCATCAAGTATGCGAAAAATGCCAAAGCATGAGCCAGATGATGGCAAATACCAGACCTAACCCTGACCTAACCGGCGTTATCCTCTAAAGTATAGATTGAATCCTGGTCTAACTCGCTGTTGCAGTGCGGTACCACACTACTACCTGATCCAACCCAGAAAACGCCCACGATCTGGCCATCAAGTATGCGAAAAAAGCGAAAGCATTGGCCAGGTGAAGGCAAATACCAGACCTAACCCTAACCTAACCGGTGTTATCCTCTAAAATATGGACTGAATCCAGGTTTAACTCACAGTTTCAGTGCGGTACCACACTACTCCGTGTTCCAAACCGGAAAACGCCCAGGATCTGGCCAACAAGTATGCGAAAAATGCGAAAGTATGAGCCAGATGATGGCAAATACCAGACATAACCCTGACCTAACCGGTGTTATCATCTAAAATATAGATTGAATCCAGGATTAACTCACTGTTGCAGTGTGGTACCACACTACTACGCGACTCAAACCAGAAAACGCCCAGGATCTGGCCAACAAGTATGCGAAAAATGCGAAAGTATGAGCCAGATGATGGCAAATACCAGACCTAACCCAGACCTAACCGATGTTATCCTCTAAAATATAGATTGAATCTAACATAAACTCACTGCTTCAGTGTGGTACCACATGACTGCGTGATCCAAACCAGAAAACGCCCAGGTTCTGGCCAACAAGTATGCGAAAAGTGCGAAAGAATGAGCCAGATGATGGCAAATACCAGACCTAACCCTGACCTAACCGGTGTTATCCTCTAAAATATAGATTGTATCCAGGTTTAACTCACTGTTGCAGTGTGAAACGACACTACTACCTGATCCAACCGAGAAAACGCCCACGATCTGACCAACAAGTATGCGAAAAACGCGAAAGTATGAGCCGGATGGTGGCAAATACCAGACCTAACCCTGACCTAACCGGTGTTATCCTGTAAAATATAGATTGAATCCAGGATTAACTCACTGTTTCAGTATGGTACCACATTACTACGTGTTCCAACCCAGAAAACGCCCACGATCTGGCCATCAAGTATGCGAAAATTGCGAAAGCATTGGCCAGGTGAAGGCAAATACCAGACCTAACCCTGACCTAACCGGTGTTATCCTCTAAAGTATAGATTGAATCCAGGTTTAACTCACTGTTGCAGTGCGGTACCACACTACTACCTGATCCAACCCAGAAAACGCCCAGGATCTGGCCTACAAGTATGCGAAAAATGCGAAAGTATGAGCCAGATGATGGCAAATACCAGACCTAAGCCAAACCTAACCGGTGTTATCCTCTAAAATATAGATTGAATCCAGGTTTAGCTCACTGTTTGGGTGTGGTGCGCATTACTACGTGTTCCCACCCAGAAAACGCCCAGTATCTGGCGAACAAGTAGGTGAAAAATGCGAAAGTATGAGCCAGATGATGGCCAATACCAGACCTAACCCTGACCTAACCGGTGTTATCCTCTAAAATATAGATTGAATCTGAGATAAACTCACTGTTTCAGTGTGGTACAACATTACTGCGTGATCCAACCCAGAAAGCGCCCAGGATCTGGGCAACAAGTATGCGAAAAATGCTAAAGTATGAGCCAGATGACGGCAAATACCAGACCTAACCCTGACCTAACCGGTGTTATCCTCTAAAATATAGATTGAATACAGGTTTAACTCACTCTTGCACTGCGGTACCACACTACTACCTGATTCAACCCAGAAAACGCCCAGGATCTGGCCAACAAGTATGCGAAAAATGCGAAAGCATGAGCCAGATGATGGCAAATACCAGACCTAACCCTGACCTAACCGGTGTTATCCTCTAAAGTATAGATTGAATCCAGGTTTAACTCACTATTGCAGTGCGGTACCACACTACTACCTGATGCAACCCAGAAAACGCCCAGGATCTGGCCATCAAGTATGCGAAAAATGCGAAAGCATTGGCCAGGTGAAGGCAAATACCAGACCTAACCCTAACCTAACCGGTGTTATCCTCTAAAATATGGATTGAATCCAGGTTTAACTCACAGTTTCAGTGCGGTACCACACTACTCCGTGATCCAAACCAGAAAACGCCCAGGATCTGGCCAACAAGTATGCGAAAAATGCGAAAGTATGAGCCAGATGATGGCAAATACCAGACATAACCCTGACCTAACCGGTGTTATCCTCTAAAGTATAGATTGAATCCTGGTTTAACTCACTGTTGCAGTGCGGTACCACACTACTACCTGATCCAACCCAGAAAACGCCCACGATATGGCCATCAAGTATGCGAAAATTGCGAAAGCATTGGCCAGGTGAAGGCAAATACCAGACCTAACCCTGACCTAACCGGTGTTATCCTCTAAAATATAGATTGTATCCAGGTTTAACTCACTGTTGCAGTGTGAAACGACACTACTACCTGATCCAACCGCGAAAACGCCCACGATCTGACCAACAAGTATGCGAAAAACGCGAAAGTATGAGCCAGATGGTGGCAAATACCAGACCTAACCCTGACATAACCGGTGTTATCCTGTAAAATATAGATGGAATCCAGGTTTAACTCACAGTTTCTGTGCGGTACCACACTACTCCGTGATCCAAACCAGAAGACTCCCAGGATCTGGCCAACAAGTATGCGAAAAATGCGAAAGTATAAGTCAGATGATGGCAAATATCAGACCAAACCCAAACCTAACAGGTGTTACCCTCTAAAATATAGATCGAATCCAGGATCAGCTCACTGTTTCAGTGTGGTACCACATTACTACGTTTTCCAAACCAGAAAACGCCCAGGATCTGCCCATCAAGTATGCGAAAAATTCCAAAGTATGAGCCAGATGGTGGCAAATACCAGACCTAACCCTGACCTAACCGGTGTTATCCTGTAAAATATAGATGGAATCCAGGTTTAACTCACAGTTTCTGTGCGGTACCACACTACTCCGTGATCCAAACCAGAAAACTCCCAGGATCTGGCAAACAAGTATGCGAAAAATGCGAAAGTATTAGCCAGATGATGGCAAATACCAGTCCTAACCCTGACCTAACCGGTGTTATCCTCTAAAATATAGATTGAAACCAGGTTTAACTCACTGTTGCAGTGTGGTACCACATTACTACGTGATCCAAACCAGAAAACGCCCAGTATCTGGCCAAGAAGTAGGTAAAAAATGCGAAAGTATGAGCCAGATGGTGGCAAATACCAGACCTAACCATGACCTAACCGGTGTTATCCTCTAAAATATAGATTGAATCCAGGTTTAACTCACTGTTTGGGTGTGGTGCGCATTACTACGTGTCCCAACACAGAAAACGCCCAGTATCTGGCCAACAAGTAGGTGAAAAATGCGAAAGTATGAGCCAGATGATGGCCAATACCAGACCTAACCCTGACCTAACCGGTGTTATCCTCTAAAATATAGATTGAATCTAAGATAAACTCACTGTTTCAGTGTGGTACAACATTACTGCGTGATGCATACCAGAAAACGCCCAGGTTCTGGCCAAAAAGTATGCGAAAAATGCGAAAGCATGAGCCAGATGATGGCAAATACCAGACCTAAGCCAAACCTAACCGGTGTTACCCTCTAAAATATAGATTGTATCCAGGTTTACCTCTCTGTTGCAGTGTGGAACCACATTACTACGTGATCCAAACCAGAAAACGCCCAGGATCTGGCAAATAAGTATGCGAATAATGCGAAAGTATGAGCCAGATGATGGCAAATACCAGACCTAGCCCAAACCTAACCGGTATTACCCCCTAATATATAGATCGAATCCAGGATTGCTTCACTGTTTCAGTGCGGTACCACACTACTACCTGATCCAACCCAGAAAACGCCCAGGATCTGGCCAACAAGTACGCGAAAAATGCGAAAGTATGAGCCAGATGATGGCAAATACCAGACCTAACCCTGACCTAACCGGTGTTATCCTGTAAAATATAGATGGAATCCATGTTTAACTCACTGTTGCAGTGTGGTACCACACTACTACGCGACACAAACCAGAGAACGACCAGGATCTGGCCAACAAGTATGCGAAAAATGCGAAAGTATGAGCCAGATGATGGCAAATACCAGACCTAACCCTGACCTAACCGGTGTTATCCTGTAAAATATAGATGGAATCCAGGTTTAACTCACGGTTTCTGTGCGGTACCACACTACTGCGTGATCCAAACCAGAAAACGCCCACGATCTGGCAAATAAGTATGCGAATAATGCGAAAGTATGAGCCAGATGATGGCAAATACCAGACCTAGCCCAAACCTAACCGGTATTACCCCCTAATATATAGATCGAATCCAGGATTGCTTCACTGTTTCAGTGCGGTACCACACTACTACCTGATCCAACCCAGAAAACGCCCAGGATCTGGCCAACAAGTACGCGAAAAATGCGAAAGTATGAGCCAGATGATGGCAAATACCAGACCTAACCCTGACCTAACCGGTGTTATCCTCTAAAATATAGATTGAATCCAGGTTTAACTCACTGTTTGGGTGTGGTGCGCATTACTACGTTTTCCAACCCAGAAAACGCCCAGTATCTGGCCAACAAGTAGGTGAAAAATGCGAAAGTATGAGCCAGATGATGGCCAATACCAGACCTAACCCTGACCTAACCGGTGTTATCCTCTAAAATATAGATTGAATCCAGGTTTAACTCACTGTTTGGGTGTGGTGCGCATTACTACGTGTTCCAACCCAGAAAACGCCCAGGATCTGGCCAACAAGTTTGCGAAAAATGCGAAAGTATGAGCCAGATGATGGCAAATACCAGACCTAACCCAGACCTAACCGATGTTATCCTCTAAAATATAGATTGAATCTAACATAAACTCACTGTTTCAGTGTGGTACAATATTACAGCGTGATGCAAACCAGAAAACGCCCAGGTTCTGGCCAAAAAGTATGCGAATAATGCGAAAGAGTGAGCCAGATGATGGCAAATACCAGACCTAAGCCAAACCTAACCGGTGTTACCCTCTAAAATATAGATTGTACCCAGGTTTACCACTCTGTTGCAGTGTGGAACCACATTACTACGTGATCCAAACCAGAAAACGCCCACGATCTGGCAAATAACTATGCGAATAATGCGAAAGTATGAGCCGGATGATGGCAAATACCAGACCTAACCCAAACCTAACCGGTGTTACCCCCTAATATATAGATCGAATCCAGGATTGCTTCACTGTTTCAGTGCGGTACCACACTACCACCTGATCCAACCCAGAAAACGCCCAGGATCTGGGCAACAAGTATGCGAAAAATGCGAAAGTATGAGCCAGATGATGGCAAATACCAGACCTAACCCTGACCTAACCGGTGTTATCCTCTAAAATATAGATTGAAACCAGGTTTAACTCACTGTTGCAGTGTGGTACCACATTGCTACGTGACCACAACCCAGAAAACGCCCAGGATCTGGCCAACAAGTATGCGAAAAATGCGAAAGTATGAGCCAGATGATGGCAAATACCAGACCTAAACCTGACCTAACCGGTGTTATCCTCTAAAATATAGATTGAAACCAGGTTTAACTCACTGTTGCAGTGTGGTACCACATTGCTACGTGACCCCAACCCAGAAAACGCCCAGGATCTGGCCAACAGGTATGCGAAAAATGCGAAAGTATGAGCCAGATGATGGCAAATACCAGACCTAACCCTGACCTAACCGGTGTTATCCTCTAAAATATAGATTGAATCCAGGTTTAACTCACTGTTTGGGTGTGGTGCACATTACTACGTGATCCAAACCAGAAAACGCCCAGGATCTGGCAAATAAGTATGCGAATAATGCGAAAGTATGAGCCAGATGATGGCTAATACCAGACCTAACCCAAACGTAACCGGTGTTGCCCTCTAATATATAGATCGAATCCAGGATTAGCTCACTGTTTCAGTGTGGTACCACATTACTACGTGATCCAAACCAGAAAACGCCCAGGATCTGGCCAACAAGTATGCGAAAAATGCGAAAGCATGAGCCAGATGATGGCAAATACCAGACATAACCCTGACCTAGACGGTGTTATCCTCTAAAATATAGATTGAATCCAGGTTTACCTCTCTGTTGCAGTGTGGAACCACATTACTACGTGATCCAAACCAGAAAACGCCCAGGATCTGGCAAATAAGTATGCGAATAATGCGAAAGTATGAGCCAGATGATGGCAAATACCAGACCTAACCCAAACCTAACCGGTGTTATCATCTAAAATATAGATTGAATCCAGATTTAACTCACTCTTGCACTGCGGTACCACACTACTACCTGATTCAACCCAGAAATCGCCCAGGATCTGGCCAAAAAGTATGCGAAAGATGCGAAAGTATGAGCCAGATGATGGCAAATACCAGACCTAACCCTGACCTAACCGGTGTTATCCTCTAAAATATAGATCGAATCCAGGACCAGCTCACTGTTTTAGTGTGGTACCACATTACTACGTTTTCCAAACCAGAAAACCTCCAGGATCCGCCCATCAAGTATGCGAAAAATGCCAAAGCATGAGCCAGATGATTGCAAATACCAGACGTAACCCTGACCTAACCGGTGTTAGCCTCTAAAATATAGATTGAATCCAGGTTTAACTCACTGTTGCAGTGCGGTACCACACTACTACCTGATCCAACCCAGAAAACGCCCAGGATCTGGCCAACAAGTATGCGAAAAATGCGAAAGTATGAGCCAGATGATGGCAAATACCAGACCTAACCCTGACCTAACCGGTGTTATCATCTAAAACATAGATTGAATCCAGGTTTAACTCACTCTTGCAGTGCGGTACCACACTACTACCTGATTCAACCCAGAAATCGCCCAGGATCTGGCCAACAAGTATTTGAAAAATGCGAAAGTATGAGCCTGATGATGGCAAATACCAGATCTGACCCTGACCTAACCGGTGTTATCCTCTAAAATATAGATTGAATCCAGGTCTAACTCACTGTTTGGGTGTGGTGCGCATTACTACGTGTTCCAAGACAGAGAACGCCCAGTATCTGGCCAACAAGTAGGTGAAAAATGCGAAAGTATGAGCCAGATGATGGCCAATACCAGACCTAACCCTGACCTAACAGGTGTTATCCTCTAAAATATAGATTGAATCCAGGTTTAACTCACTGTTTGGGTGTGGTGCGCATTACTACGTGTTCCAACACAGAAAACGCCCAGTATCTGGCCAACAAGTAGGGGAAAAATGCGAAAGTATGAGCCAGATGATGGCCAATACCAGACCTAACCCTGACCTAACCGGTGTTATCCTCTACAATATAGATTGAATCTAAGATAAACTCACTGTTTCAGTGTGGTACAACATTAGTGCGTGATGCAAACCAGAAAACGCCCAGGTTCTGGCCAACAAGTATGCGAATATTGCGAAACTATGAGCCATATGATGGCAAATACCAGTCCTAACGCTGACCTAGCCGGTGTTATCCTCCAAAATATAGATTGAATCCAGGTTTAACTCACTGTTTGGGTGTGGTGCGCTCTACTACGTGTTCCAACCCAGAAAACGCCCAGTATCTGGCCAAGAAGTAGGTGAAAAATGCGAAAGTATGAGCCAGATGATGGCAAATACCAGACCTGACCCTGTCCTAACCGGTGTTATCCTCTAAAATATGGATTGAATCCAGGTTTAACTCACAGACTTCAGTGCGGTAACACAGTACTCCGTGATCCAAACCAGAAAACGCCCAGGATCTGGCCAACAAGTATGCGAAAAATGCGAAAGTATGAGCCAGATGATGGCAAATACCAGACCTGACCCTGACCTAACCGGTGTTATCCTCTAAAATATAGATTGAATCCAGGTTTGACTCACTGTTTCAGAGTGGTTCTACATTACTACGAGATCGAAACCAGAAAACGCCCAGGATCTGGCCAACAAGTATGCGAAAAATGCGAAAGCATGAGCCAGATGATGACAAATACCAGACCTAACCCAAACCTAACCGGTGTTACCCTCTAATATATAGATCGAATCCAGGATTACTTCACTGTTTGAATGCGGTACCACACTACTACCTCATCCAACCCAGAAAACGCTGAGGATCTGGCCAACAAGTATGCGAAAAATGCGAAAATATGAGACGGATTATGGCAAATACCAGACCTGACCCTGTCATAACTGGTGTAACCCTCTAAAATATAGATTTTATCCAGGTTTAACTCACTGTTGCAGTGTGGAACCACAATACTGCGTGATCCAAACCAGAAAACGCTCAGGATCTGGCTAACAAGTATGCGAAAAATGCGAAAATATGAGCCGGATTATGGCAAATACCAGACCTGACCCTGACATAACCGGTGTTATCCTCTAAAATATAGTTTGAATCCAGGTTTAAGTCACTGTTGCAGTGTGGAACCACATTACTACGTGATCCAAACCAGAAAACGCCCAGGATCTGGCCAACAAGTATGCGAAAAATGCGAAAGCATGAGCCAGATGATGGCAAACACCAGACCTAACCCTGACCTAACCGGAGTTATCCTCTAAAATATAGGTTGAATCCAGGTTTAACTCACTGTTTCAGAGTAGTTCTACATTACTACGTGATCCAATCCAGAAAACGCCTAGGATCTGGCCAACAAGTATGCGAAAAATGCGAAAGTATGAGCCAGATGATGGCAAATACCAGACCTAACTCTGACCTACCCCGTGTTATCATCTAAAATATAGATTGAATCCAGGATTAACTCACTGTTGCAGTGCGGTACCACATTACTGTGTGATCCAAACCAGAAAACGCCCAGGGTCTGGCCAACAAGTATGCGAAAAATGCGAATGTGTGAGCCAGATGATGGCAAATACCAGACCTAACCCTGACCTAACCGGTGTTATCCTCTAAAATATAGATCGAATCCAGGATCAGCTCACTGTTTCAGTGTGGTACCACATTACTACGTTTTCCAAACCAGAAAACGCCCAGGATCTGCCCATCAAGTATGCGAAAAATGCCAAAGCATGAGCCAGATGATGGCAAATACCAGACCTAACCCTGACCTAACCGGTGTTATCCTCTAAAGTATAGATTGAATCCTGGTTTAACTCACTGTTGCAGTGCGGCACCACACTACTACCTGATCCAACCCATAAAACGCCCATGATCTGGCCATCAAGTATGCGAAAAATGCGAAAGCATTGGCCAGGTGAAGGCAAATACCAGACCTAACCCTAACCTAACCGGTGTTATCCTCTAAAATATGGATTGAATCCAGGTTTAACTCACTGATTGGGTGTGGTGCGCATTACTACGTGTTCCAACACAGAAAACGCCCAGGATCTGGCCAACAAGTAGGTGAAAAATGCGAAAGTATGAGCCAGATGATGGCCAGTACCAGACCTAACCCTGACCTAACCGGTGTTATCCTCTAAAATATAGATTGAATCTGAGATAAACTCACTGTTTCAGTGTGGTACAACATTACTGCGTGATCCAACCCAGAAAGCGCCCAGGATCTGGGCAACAAGTATGCGAAAAATGCTGAAGTATGAGCCAGATGACGGCAAATACCAGACCTAACCCTGACCTAACCGGTGTTATCCTCTAATATATTGATTGAATACAGGTTTAACTCACTCTTGCACTGCGGTACCACACTACTACCTGATTCAACCCAGAAAACGCCCAGGATCAGGCCAACAAGTATGCGAAAAATGCGAAAGCATGAGCCAGATGATGGCAAATACCAGACCTAACCATGACCTAACCGGTGTTATCCTCTAAAGTATAGATTGAATCCAGGTTTAACTCACTATTGCAGTGCGGTACCACACTACTACCTGATGCAACCCAGAAAACGCCCAGGATCTGGCCATCAAGTATGCGAAAAATGCGAAAGCATTGGCCAGGTGAAGGCAAATACCAGACCTAACCCTAACCTAACCGGTGTTATCCTCTAAAATATGGATTGAATCCAGGTTTAACTCACAGTTTCAGTGCGGTACCACACTACTCCGTGATCCAAACCAGAAAACGCCCAGGATCTGGCCAACAAGTATGCGAAAAATGCGAAAGTATGAGCCAGATGATGGCAAATACCAGACATAACCCTGACCTAACCGGTGTTATCCTCTAAAGTATAGATTGAATCCTGGTTTAACTCACTGTTGCAGTGCGGTACCACACTACTACCTGATCCAACCCAGAAAACGCCCACGATCTGGCCATCAAGTATGCGAAAATTGCGAAAGCATTGGCCAGGTGAAGGCAAATACCAGACCTAACCCTGACCTAACCGGTGTTATCCTCTAAAATATAGATTGTATCCAGGTTTAACTCACTGTTGCAGTGTGAAACGACACTACTACCTGATCCAACCGAGAAAACGCCCACGATCTGACCAACAATTATGCGAAAAACGCGAAAGTATGAGCCAGATGGTGGCAAATACCAGGCCTAACCCTGACCTAACCGGTGTTATCCTGTAAAATATAGATGGAATCCAGGATCAGCTCACTGTTTCAGTGTGGTACCACATTACTACGTTTTCCAAACCAGAAAACGCCCAGGATCTGCCCATCAAGTATGCGAAAAATTCCAAAGTATGAGCCAGATGGTGGCAAATACCAGACCTAACCCTGACCTAACCGGTGTTATCCTGTAAAATATAGATGGAATCCAGGTTTTACTCACAGTTTCTGTGCGGTACCACACTACTCCGTGATCCAAACCAGAAAACTCCCAGGATCTGGCAAACAAGTATGCGAAAAATGCGAAAGTATAAGCCAGATGATGGCAAATACCAGACCTAACCCTGACCTAACCGGTGTTATCCTCTAAAATATAGATTGAAACCAGGTTTAACTCACTGTTGCAGTGTGGTACCACATTACTACGTGACCCCAACCCAGAAAACGTCCAGGATCTGGCCAACAAGTATGTGAAAATTACGAAAGTATGAGCCAGATGATGGCAAATACCAGACCTAAGCCAAACCTAACCGGTGTTATCCTCTAAAATATAGATCGAATCCAGGATTAACTCACTGTTTCAGTGTGGTACCACATTACTACGTGATCCAAACCAGAAAACGCCCAGGATCTGGCCAACAAGTATGCCAAAAATGCGAAAGTATGAGCCAGATGATGGCAAATACCAGACCTAACACTGACCTGACCGGTGTTATCATCAAAACTATAGATTGTATCCAGGTTTAACTCACTGTTGCAGTGTGGAACCATATTACTACGTGATCCAAACCAGAAAACGGCCAGGATCTGGCCAATAAGTATGCGAATAATGCGAAACTATGAGCCATATGATGGCAAATACCTGACCTAACCCTGACCTAGCCGGTGTTATCCTCCAAAATATAGATTGAATCCAGGTTTAACTCACTGTTTGGGTGTGGTGCGCATTACTACGTGTTCCAACCCAGAAAACGCCCAGTATCTGGCCAAGAAGTAGGTGAAAAATGCGAAAGTATGAGCCAGATGGTGGCAAATACCAGACCTAACCATGACCTAACCGGTGTTATCCTCTAAAATATAGATTGAATCCAGGTTTAACTCACTGTTTGGGTGTGGTGCGCATTACTACGTGTCCCAACACAGAAAACGCCCAGTATCTGGCCAACAAGTAGGTGAAAAATGCGAAAGTATGAGCCAGATGATGGCCAATACCAGACCTAACCCTGACCTAACCGGTGTTATCCTCTAAAATATAGATTGAATCTAAGATAAACCCACTGTTTCAGTGTGGTACAACATTACTGCGTGATGCATACCAGAAAACGGCCAGGTTCTGGCCAAAAAGTATGCGAAAAATGCGAAAGCATGAGCCAGATGATGGCAAATACCAGACCTGACCCTGTCATAACTGGTGTAACCCTCTAAAATATAGATTGTATCCAGGTTTACCTCTCTGTTGCAGTGTGGAACCACATTACTACGTGATCTAAAACCAGAAAACGCCCAGGATCTGGCAAATAAGTACGCGAATAATGCGAAAGTATGAGCCAGATGATGGCAAATCCCAGACCTAGCCCAAACCTAACCGGTGTTACCCCCTAATATATAGATCGAATCCAGGATTGCTTCACTGTTTCAGTGCGGTACCACACTACTACCTGATCCAACCCAGAAAACGCCCAGGATCTGGCCAACAAGTACGCGAAAAATGCGAAAGTATGAGCCAGATGATGGCAAATACCAGACCTAACCCTGACCTAACCGGTGTTATCCTGTAAAATATAGATGGAATCCAGGTTTAACTCACTGTTGCAGTGTGGTACCACACTACTACGCGACACAAACCAGAGAACGACCAGGATCTGGCCAACAAGTATGCGAAAAATGCGAAAGTATGAGCCAGATGATGGCAAATACCAGACCTAACCCAGACCTAACCGATGTTATCCTCTAAAATATAGGTTGAATCTAACATAAACTCACTGTTTCAGTGTGGTACCACATTACTGCGTGATCCAAACCAGAAAACGCCCACGATCTGGCAAATAAGTATGCGAATAATGCGAAAGTATGAGCCGGATGATGGCAAATACCAGACCTAACCCAAACCTAACCGGTGTTACCCCCTAATATATAGATCGAATCCAGGATTGCTTCACTGTTTCAGTGCGGTACCACACTACCACCTGATCCAACCCAGAAAACGCCCAGGATCTGGGCAACAAGTATGCGAAAAATGCGAAAGTATGAGCCAGATGATGGCAAATACCAGACCTAACCCTGACCTAACCGGTGTTATCCTCTAAAATATAGATTGAATCCAGGTTTAACTCACTGTTTGGGTGTGGTGCGCATTACTACGTGTTCCAACCCAGAAAACGCCCAGGATCTGGCCAACAAGTATGCGAAAAATGCGAAAGTATGAGCCAGATGATGGCAAATACCAGACCTAACCCTGACCTAACCGGTGTTATCCTCTAAAATATAGATTGAAACCAGGTTTAACTCACTGTTGCAGTGTGGTACCACATTGCTACGTGACCCCAACCCAGAAAACGCCCAGGATCTGGCCAACAGGTTTGCGAAAAATGCGAAAGTATGAGCCAGATGATGGCAAATACCAGACCTAACCCTGACCTAACCGGTGTTATCCTCTAAAATATAGATTGAATCCAGGTTTACCTCTCTGTTGCAGTGTGGAACCACATTACTACGTGATCCAAACCAGAAAACGCCCAGGATCTGGCAAATAAGTATGCGAATAATGCGAAAGTATGAGCCAGATGATGCCTAATACCAGACCTAACCCAAACGTAATCGGTGTTGCCCTCTAATATATAGATCGAATCCAGGATTAGCTCACTGTTTCAGTGTGGTACCACATTACTACGTGATCCAAACCAGAAAACGCCCAGGATCTGGCCAACAAGTATGCGAAAAATGCGAAAGCATGAGCCAGATGATGGCAAATACCAGACATAACCCTGACCTAGACTGTGTTATCCTCTAAAATATAGATTGAATCCAGGTTTACCTCTCTGTTGCACTGCGGTACCACACTACTACCTGATTCAACCCAGAAATCGCCCAGGATCTGGCCAAAAAGTATGCGAAAGATGCGAAAGTATGAGCCAGATGATGGCAAATACCAGACCTAACCCTGACCTAACCGGTGTTATCCTCTAAAATATAGATCGAATCCAGGACCAGCTCACTGTTTTAGTGTGGTACCACATTACTACGTTTTCCAAACCAGAAAACGTCCAGGATCCGCCCATCAAGTATGCGAAAAATGCCAAAGCATGAGCCAGATGATTGCAAATACCAGACCTAACCCTGACCTAACCGGTGTTAGCCGCTAAAATATAGATTGAATCCAGGTTTAACTCACTGTTGCAGTGCGGTACCACACTACTACCTGATCCAACCCAGAAAACGCCCAGGATCTGGCCAACGAGTATGCGAAAAATGCGAAAGTATGAGCCAGATGATGGCAAATACCAGACCTAACCCTGACCTAACCGGTGTTATCATCTAAAATATAGATTGAATCCAGGTTTAACTCACTCTTGCAGTGCGGTACCACACTACTACCTGAGTCAACCCAGAAATCGCCCAGGATCTGGCCAACAAGTATTTGAAAAATGCGAAAGTATGAGCCTGATGATGGCAAATACCAGATCTGACCCTGACCTAACCGGTGTTATCCTCTAAAATATAGATTGAATCCAGGTTTAACTCACTGTTTGGGTGTGGTGCGCATTACTACGTGTTCCAAGACAGAAAACGCCCAGTATCTGGCCAACAAGTAGGTGAAAAATGCGAAAGTATGAGCCAGATGATGGGCAATACCAGACCTAACCCTGACCTAACCGGTGTTATCCTCTAAAATATAGATTGAATCCAGGTTTAACTCACTGTTTGGGTGTGGTGCGCATTACTACGTGTTCCAACACAGAAAACGCCCAGTATCTGGCCAACAAGTAGGGGAAAAATGCGAACGTATGAGCCAGATGATGGCCAATACCAGACCTAACCCTGACCTAACCGGTGTTATCCTCTAAAATATAGACTGAATCTAAGATAAACTCACTGTGTCAGTGTGGTGCAACATTAGTGCGTGATGCAAACCAGAAAACGCCCAGGTTCTGGCCAACAAGTATGCGAATATTGCGAAACTATGAGCCATATGATGGCAAATACCAGACCTAACGCTGACCTAGCCGGTGTTATCCTCCAAAATATAGATTGAATCCAGGTTTAACTCACTGTTTGGGTGTGGTGCGCACTACTACGTGTTCCAACCCAGAAAACGCCCAGTATCTGGCCAAGAAGTAGGTGAAAAATGCGAAAGTATGAGCCAGATGATGGCAAATACCAGACCTGACCCTGTCCTAACCGGTGTTATCCTCTAAAATATGGATTGAATCCAGGTTTAACTCACAGTTTCAGTGCGGTAACACAGTACTCCGTGATCCAAACCAGAAAACGCCCAGGATATGGCCAACAAGTATGCGAAAAATGCGAAAGTATGAGCCAGATGATGGCAAATACCAGACCTGACCCTGACCTAACCGGTGTTATCCTCTAAAATATAGATTGAATCCAGGTTTGACTCACTGTTTCAGAGTGGTTCTACATTACTACGAGATCGAAACCAGAAAACGCCCAGGATCTGGCTAACAAGTATGCGAAAAATGCGAAAGCATGAGCCAGATGATGACAAATACCAGACCTAACCCAAACCTAACCGGTGTTACCCTCTAATATATAGATCGAATCCAGGATTACTTCACTGTTTCAATGCGGTACCACACTACTACCTCATCCAACCCAGAAAACGCTGAGGATCTGGCCAACAAGTATGCGAAAAATGCGAAAATATGAGCCGGATTATGGCAAATACCAGACCTGACCCTGTCATAACTGGTGTAACCCTCTAAAATATAGATTTTATCCAGGTTTAACTCACTGTTGCAGTGTGGAACCACACTACTACCTGATCCAACCCAGAAAACGCCCAGGATCTGGCCAACAAGTACGCGAAAAATGCGAAAGTATGAGCCAGATGATGGCAAATACCAGACCTAACCCTGACCTAACCGGTGTTATCCTGTAAAATATAGATGGAATCCAGGTTTAACTCACTGTTGCAGTGTGGTACCACACTACTACGCGACACAAACCAGAGAACGACCAGGATCTGGCCAACAAGTATGCGAAAAATGCGAAAGTATGAGCCAGATGATGGCAAATACCAGACCTAACCCAGACCTAACCGATGTTATCCTCTAAAATATAGATTGAATCTAACATAAACTCACTGTTTCAGTGTGGTACCACATTACTGCGTGATCCAAACCAGAAAACGCCCACGATCTGGCAAATAAGTATGCGAATAATGCGAAAGTATGAGCCGGATGATGGCAAATACCAGACCTAACCCAAACCTAACCGGTGTTACCCCCTAATATATAGATCGAATCCAGGATTGCTTCACTGTTTCAGTGCGGTACCACACTACCACCTGATCCAACCCAGAAAACGCCCAGGATCTGGGCAACAAGTATGCGAAAAATGCGAAAGTATGAGCCAGATGATGGCAAATACCAGACCTAACCCTGACCTAACCGGTGTTATCCTCTAAAATATAGATTGAATCCAGGTTTAACTCACTGTTTGGGTGTGGTGCGCATTACTACGTGTTCCAACCCAGAAAACGCCCAGGATCTGGCCAACAAGTATGCGAAAAATGCGAAAGTATGAGCCAGATGATGGCAAATACCAGACCTAACCCTGACCTAACCGGTGTTATCCTCTAAAATATAGATTGAAACCAGGTTTAACTCACTGTTGCAGTGTGGTACCACATTGCTACGTGACCCCAACCCAGAAAACGCCCAGGATCTGGCCAACAGGTTTGCGAAAAATGCGAAAGTATGAGCCAGATGATGGCAAATACCAGACCTAACCCTGACCTAACCGGTGTTATCCTCTAAAATATAGATTGAATCCAGGTTTACCTCTCTGTTGCAGTGTGGAACCACATTACTACGTGATCCAAACCAGAAAACGCCCAGGATCTGGCAAATAAGTATGCGAATAATGCGAAAGTATGAGCCAGATGATGCCTAATACCAGACCTAACCCAAACGTAATCGGTGTTGCCCTCTAATATATAGATCGAATCCAGGATTAGCTCACTGTTTCAGTGTGGTACCACATTACTACGTGATCCAAACCAGAAAACGCCCAGGATCTGGCCAACAAGTATGCGAAAAATGCGAAAGCATGAGCCAGATGATGGCAAATACCAGACATAACCCTGACCTAGACTGTGTTATCCTCTAAAATATAGATTGAATCCAGGTTTACCTCTCTGTTGCACTGCGGTACCACACTACTACCTGATTCAACCCAGAAATCGCCCAGGATCTGGCCAAAAAGTATGCGAAAGATGCGAAAGTATGAGCCAGATGATGGCAAATACCAGACCTAACCCTGACCTAACCGGTGTTATCCTCTAAAATATAGATCGAATCCAGGACCAGCTCACTGTTTTAGTGTGGTACCACATTACTACGTTTTCCAAACCAGAAAACGTCCAGGATCCGCCCATCAAGTATGCGAAAAATGCCAAAGCATGAGCCAGATGATTGCAAATACCAGACCTAACCCTGACCTAACCGGTGTTAGCCGCTAAAATATAGATTGAATCCAGGTTTAACTCACTGTTGCAGTGCGGTACCACACTACTACCTGATCCAACCCAGAAAACGCCCAGGATCTGGCCAACAAGTATGCGAAAAATGCGAAAGTATGAGCCAGATGATGGCAAATACCAGACCTAACCCTGACCTAACCGGTGTTATCATCTAAAATATAGATTGAATCCAGGTTTAACTCACTCTTGCAGTGCGGTACCACACTACTACCTGAGTCAACCCAGAAATCGCCCAGGATCTGGCCAACAAGTATTTGAAAAATGCGAAAGTATGAGCCTGATGATGGCAAATACCAGATCTGACCCTGACCTAACCGGTGTTATCCTCTAAAATATAGATTGAATCCAGGTTTAACTCACTGTTTGGGTGTGGTGCGCATTACTACGTGTTCCAAGACAGAAAACGCCCAGTATCTGGCCAACAAGTAGGTGAAAAATGCGAAAGTATGAGCCAGATGATGGGCAATACCAGACCTAACCCTGACCTAACCGGTGTTATCCTCTAAAATATAGATTGAATCCAGGTTTAACTCACTGTTTGGGTGTGGTGCGCATTACTACGTGTTCCAACACAGAAAACGCCCAGTATCTGGCCAACAAGTAGGGGAAAAATGCGAACGTATGAGCCAGATGATGGCCAATACCAGACCTAACCCTGACCTAACCGGTGTTATCCTCTAAAATATAGACTGAATCTAAGATAAACTCACTGTGTCAGTGTGGTGCAACATTAGTGCGTGATGCAAACCAGAAAACGCCCAGGTTCTGGCCAACAAGTATGCGAATATTGCGAAACTATGAGCCATATGATGGCAAATACCAGACCTAACGCTGACCTAGCCGGTGTTATCCTCCAAAATATAGATTGAATCCAGGTTTAACTCACTGTTTGGGTGTGGTGCGCACTACTACGTGTTCCAACCCAGAAAACGCCCAGTATCTGGCCAAGAAGTAGGTGAAAAATGCGAAAGTATGAGCCAGATGATGGCAAATACCAGACCTGACCCTGTCCTAACCGGTGTTATCCTCTAAAATATGGATTGAATCCAGGTTTAACTCACAGTTTCAGTGCGGTAACACAGTACTCCGTGATCCAAACCAGAAAACGCCCAGGATATGGCCAACAAGTATGCGAAAAATGCGAAAGTATGAGCCAGATGATGGCAAATACCAGACCTGACCCTGACCTAACCGGTGTTATCCTCTAAAATATAGATTGAATCCAGGTTTGACTCACTGTTTCAGAGTGGTTCTACATTACTACGAGATCGAAACCAGAAAACGCCCAGGATCTGGCTAACAAGTATGCGAAAAATGCGAAAGCATGAGCCAGATGATGACAAATACCAGACCTAACCCAAACCTAACCGGTGTTACCCTCTAATATATAGATCGAATCCAGGATTACTTCACTGTTTCAATGCGGTACCACACTACTACCTCATCCAACCCAGAAAACGCTGAGGATCTGGCCAACAAGTATGCGAAAAATGCGAAAATATGAGCCGGATTATGGCAAATACCAGACCTGACCCTGTCATAACTGGTGTAACCCTCTAAAATATAGATTTTATCCAGGTTTAACTCACTGTTGCAGTGTGGAACCACAATACTGCGTGATCCAAACCAGAAAACGCTCAGGATCTGGCTAACAAGTATGCGAAAAATGCGAAAATATGAGCCGGATTATGGCAAATACCAGACCTGACCCTGACATAACCGGTGTTATCCTCTAAAATATAGTTTGAATCCAGGTTTAAGTCACTGTTGCAGTGTGGAACCACATTACTACGTGATCCAAACCAGAAAACGCCCAGGATCTGGCCAACAAGTATGCGAAAAATGCGAAAGCATGAGCCAGATGATGGCAAATACCAGACCTAACCCTGACCTAACCGGAGTTATCCTCTAAAATATAGGTTGAATCCAGGTTTAACTCACTGTTTCAGAGTGGTTCCACATTACTACGTGATCCAATCCAGAAAACGCCTAGGATCTGGCCAACAAGTATGCGAAAAATGCGAAAGTATGAGCCAGATGATGGCAAATACCAGACCTAACCCTGACCTACCCCGTGTTATCATCTAAAATATAGATTGAATCCAGGATTAACTCACTGTTGCAGTGTGGTACCACATTACTGTGTGATCCAAACCAGAAAACGCCCAGGGTCTGGCCAACAAGTATGCGAAAAATGCGAATGTGTGAGCCAGATGATGGCAAATACCAGACCTAACCCTGACCTAACCTGTGTTATCCTCTAAAATATAGATCGAATCCAGGATCAGCTCACTGTTTCAGTGTGGTACCACATTACTACGTTTTCCAAACCAGAAAACGCCCAGGATCTGCCCATCAAGTATGCGAAAAATGCCAAAGCATGAGCCAGATGATGGCAAATACCAGACCTAACCCTGACCTAACCGGTGTTATCCTCTAAAGTATAGATTGAATCCTGGTTTAACTCACTGTTGCAGTGCGGCACCACACTACTACCTGATCCAACCCATAAAACGCCCATGATCTGGCCATCAAGTATGCGAAAAATGCGAAAGCATTGGCCAGGTGAAGGCAAATACCAGACCTAACCCTAACCTAACCGGTGTTATCCTCTAAAATATGGATTGAATCCAGGTTTAACTCACTGATTGGGTGTGGTGCGCATTACTACGTGTTCCAACACAGAAAACGCCCAGGATCTGGCCAACAAGTAGGTGAAAAATGCGAAAGTATGAGCCAGATGATGGCCAATACCAGACCTAACCCTGACCTAACCGGTGTTATCCTCTAAAATATAGATTGAATCTAAGATAAACTCACTGTTTCAGTGTGGTACAACATTACTGCCTGATGCAAACCAGAAAACGCCCAGGTTCTGGCCAAAAAGTATGGGAAAAATGCGAAAGCATGAGCCAGATGATGGCAAATACCAGACCTAAGCCTGACCTAACCGGTGTTAGCCTCTAAAATATAGATTGAATCCAGGTTTAACTCACTGTTGCAGTGCGGTACCACACTACTACCTGATCCAACCCAGAAAACGCCCAGGATCTGGCCAACAAGTATGCGAAAAATGCGAAAGTATGAGCCAGATGATGGCAAATACCAGACCTAACCCTGACCTAACCGGTGTTATCATCTAAAATATAGATTGAATCCAGGTTTAACTCACTCTTGCAGTGCGGTACCACACTACTACCTGATTCAACCCAGAAATCGCCCAGGATCTGGCCAACAAGTATGCGAAAAATGCGAAAGTATGAGCTAGATGATGGCAAATACCAGACCTGACCCTGACCTAACCGGTGTTATCCTCTAAAATATAGATTGAATCCAGGTTTAACTCACTGTTTGGGTGTGGTGCGCATTTCTATGTGTTCCAACACAGAAAACGCCCAGTATCTGGCCAACAAGTAGGTGAAAAATGCGAAAGTATGAGCCAGATGATGGCCAATACCAGACCTAACCCTCACCTAACCGGTGTTATCCTCTAAAATATAGATTGAATCCAGGTTTAACTCACTGTTTGGGTGTGGTGCGCATTACTACGTGTTCCAACCCAGAAAACGCCCAGGATCTGGCCTACAGGTATGCGAAAAATGCGAAAGTATGAGCCAGATGATGGCAAATACCAGACCTAACCCTGACCTAACCGGTGTTATCCTCTAAAATATAGATTGAATCCAGGTTTACCTCTCTGTTGCAGTGTGGAATCACATTACTACGTGATCCAAACCAGAAAACGCCCAGGATCTGGCAAATAAGTATGCGAATAATGCGAAAGTATGAGCCAGATGATGGCTAATACCAGACCTAACCCAAACGTAACCGGTGTTGCCCTCTAATATATAGATCGAATCCAGGATTAGATCACTGTTTCAGTGTGGTACCACATTACTACGTGATCCAAACCAGAAAACGCCCAGGATCTGGCCAACAAGTATGCGAAAAATGCGAAAGCATGAGCCAGATGATGGCAAATACCAGACATAACCCTGACCTAGACGGTGTTATCCTCTAAAATATAGATTGAATCCAGGTTTACCTCTCTGTTGCAGTGTGGAACCACATTACTACGTGATCCAAACCAGAAAACGCCCAGGATCTGGCAAATAAGTATGCGAATAATGCGAAAGTATGAGCCAGATGATGGCAAATACCAGACCTAACCCAAACCTAACCGGTGTTATCATCTAAAATATAGATTGAATCCAGATTTAACTCACTCTTGCACTGCGGTACCACACTACTACCTGATTCAACCCAGAAATCACCCAGGATCTGGCCAAAAAGTATGCGAAAGATGCGAAAGTATGAGCCAGATGATGGCAAATACCAGACCTAACCCTGACCTAACCGGTGTTATCCTCTAAAATATAGATCGAATCCAGGACCAACTCACAGTTTTAGTGTGGTACCACATTACTACGTTTTCCAAACCAGAAAACGCCCAGGATCTGCCCATCAAGTATGCGAAAAATGCCAAAGCATGAGCCAGATGATTGCAAATACCAGACCTATCCCTGACCTAACCGGTGTTAGCCTCTAAAATATAGATTGAATCCAGGTTTAACTCACTGTTGCAGTGCGGTACCACACTACTACCTGATCCAACCCAGAAAACGCCCAGGATCTGGCCAACAAGTATGCGAAAAAAGGGAAAGTATGAGCCAGATGATGGCAAATACCAGACCTAACCCTGACCTAACCGGTGTTATCATCTAAAATATAGATTGAATCCAGGTTTAACTCATTCTTGCAGTGCGGTACCACACTACTACCTGATTCAACCCAGAAATCGCCCAGGATCTGGCCAACAAGTATGCGAAAAATGCGAAAGTATGAGCCAGATGATGGCAAATACCAGACCTGACCCTGACCTAACCGGTGTTATCCTCTAAAATATAGATTGAATCCAGGTTTAACTCACTGTTTGGGTGTGGTGCGCATTACTACGTGTTCCAACACAGAAAACGCCCAGTATCTGGCCAACAAGTAGGTGAAAAATGCGAAAGTATGAGCCAGATGATGGCCAATACCGGACCTAACCCTGACCTAACCGGTGTTATCCTCTAAAATATAGATTGAATCCAGGTTTAACTCACTGTTTGGGTGTGGTGCGCATTACTACGTGTTCCAACACGGAAAACGCCCAGTATCTGGCCAACAAGTAGGGGAAAAATGCGAAAGTATGAGCCAGATGATGGCCAATACCAGACCTAACCCTGACCTAACCGGTGTTATCCTCTAAAATATAGATTGAATCTAAGATAAACTCACTGTTTCAGTGTGGTACAACATTAGTGCGTGATGCAAACCAGAAAACGCCCAGGTTCTGGCCAACAAGTATGCGAATAATGCGAAACTATGAGCCATATGATGGCAAATACCAGACCTAACGCTGACCTAGCCGGTGTTATCCTCCAAAATATAGATTGAATCCAGGTTTAACTCACTGTTTGGGTGTGGTGCGCACTACTACGTGTTCCAACCCAGAAAACGCCCAGTATCTGGCCAAGAAGTAGGTGAAAAATGCGAAAGTATGAGCCAGATGATGGCAAATACCAGACCTGACCCTGTCCTAACCGGTGTTATCCTCTAAAATATGGATTGAATCCGGGTTTAACTCACAGTTTCAGTGCGGTAACACACTACTCCATGATCCAAACCAGAAAACGCCCAGGATCTGGCCAACAAGTATGCGAAAAATGCGAAAGTATGAGCCAGATGGTGGCAAATACCAGACCTGACCCTGACCTAACCGGTGTTATCCTCTAAAATATAGATTGAATCCAGGTTTGACTCACTGTTTCAGAGTGGTTCTACATCACTACGAGATCGAAACCAGAAAACGCCCAGGATCTGGCCAACAAGTATGCGAAAAATGCGAAAGCATGAGCCAGATGATGACAAATACCAGACCTAACCCAAACCTAACCGGTGTTACCCTCTAATATATAGATCGAATCCAGGATTACTTCACTGTTTCAATGCGGTACCACACTACTACCTCATCCAACCCAGAAAACGCTGAGGATCTGGCCAACAAGTATGCGAAAAATGCGAAAATATGAGCCGGATTATGGCAAATACCAGACCTGACCCTGTCATAACCGGTGTAACCCTCTAAAATGTAGATTTTATCCAGGTTCAACTCACTGTTGCAGTGTGGAACCACAATACTGCGTGATCCAAACCAGAAAACGCTCAGGATCTGGCTAACAAGTATGCGAAAAATGCGAAAATATGAGCCGGATTATGGCAAATACCAGACCTGACCCTGACATAACCGGTGTTATCCTCTAAAATATAGTTTGAATCCAGGTTTAACTCACTGTTGCAGTGTGGAACCACATTACTACGTGATCCAATCCAGAAAACGCCTAGGATCTGGCCAACAAGTATGCGAAAAATGCGAAAGTATGAGCCAGATGATGGCAAATACCAGACCTAACCCTGACCTAACCGGTGTCATCATCTAAAATATAGATTGAATCCAGGATTAACTCACTGTTGCAGTGTGGTACCACATTACTGTGTGATCCAAACCAGAAAACGCCCAGGGTCTGGCCAACAAGTATGCGAAAAATGCGAATGTGTGAGCCAGATGATGGCAAATACCAGACCTAACCCTGACCTAACCGGTGTTATCCTCTAAAATATAGATTGAATCCAGGATCACCTCACTGTTTCAGTGTGGTACCACATTACTACGTTTTCCAAACCAGAAAACGCCCAGGATCTGCCCATCAAGTATGCGAAAAATGCCAAAGCATGAGCCAGATGATGGCAAATACCAGACCTAACCCTGACCTAACCGGTGTTATCCTCTAAAGTATAGATTGAATCCTGGTTTAACTCACTGTTGCAGTGCGGCACCACACTACTACCTGATCCAACCCATAAAACGCCCATGATCTGGCCATCAAGTATGCGAAAAATGCGAAAGCATTGGCCAGGTGAAGGCAAATACCAGACCTAAGCCAAACCTAACCGGTTTTACCCCCTAATATATAGATCGAATCCATGATTGCTTCACTGTTTCAGTGCGGTACCACACTACTACCTGATCCAACCCAGAAAACGCGCAGGATCTGGGCAACAAGTATGCGAAAAATGCGAAAGTATGAGCCAGATGATGCCAAATACCAGACCTAACCCTGACCTAACCGGTGTTATCCTCTGAAATATAGATTGAATCCAGGTTTAACTCACTGTTTGGGTGTGGTGCGCATTACTACGTGTTCCAACCCAGAAAACGCCCAGTATCTGGCCAAGAAGTAGGTGAAAAATGCGTAAGTATGATCCAGATGGTGGCAAATACCAGAACTAACCCTGACCTAACCGGTGTTATCCTCTAAAATATAGATTGAATCCAGGTTTAACCCACCGATTGGGTGTGGTGCGCATTACTACGTGTTCCAACACAGAAAACGCCCAGGATCTGGCCAACAAGTAGGTGAAAAATGCGAAAGTATGAGCCAGATGATGGCCAATACCAGACCTAACCCTGACCTAACCGGTGTTATCCTCTAAAATATAGATTGAATCTAAGATAAACTCACTGTTTCAGTGTGGTACAACATTACTGCGTGATACAAACCAGAAAACGCCCAGGTTCTGGTCAAAAAGTATGCGAAAAATGCGAAAGCATGAGCCAGATGATGGCAAATACCAGACCTAAGCCAAACCTAACCGGTGTTACCCTCTAAAATATAGATTGTATCCAGGTTTACCTGTCTGTTCCAGTGTGGAACCACATTACTACGTGATCCAAACCAGAAAACGCCCAGGATCTGGCAAATAAGTATGCGAATAATGCGAAAGTATGAGCCAGATGATGGCAAATACCAGACCTAACCCAAACCTAACCGGTGTTACCCCCTAATATATAGATCGAATCCAGGATTGCTTCACTGTTTCAGTGCGGTAACACACTACTACCTGATCCAACCAAGAAAACGCCCAGAATCTGGGCAACAAGTATGCGAAAAATGCGAAAGTATGAGCCAGCTGATGCCAAATACCAGACCTAACCCTGACCTAACCGGTGTTATCCTCTGAAATATAGATTGAATCCAGGTTTAACTCACTGTTTGGGTGTGGTGCGCGTTACTACGTGTTCCAACCCAGAAAACGCCCAGTATCTGGCCAAGAAGTAGGTGAAAAATGCGTAAGTATGAGCCAGATGATGGCAAATACCAGACGTGACCTTGACCTATCCGGTGTTACCCACTAATATACAGATCGAATCCGGTATCCACTCACTGTTTCAGTGTGGTACCAGATTACTGCGTGATCCAAACCAGAAAACGCCCAGGATCAGGCCAACAAGTTTGCGAAAAATGCGAAAGCATGAGCCAGATGATGGCAAATACCAGACCTGACCCTGACATAACCGGTGTTACCCTCTAAAATATAGATTTTATCCAGGTTTAACTCACTGTTGCAGTGTGGAACCACAATACTACGTGATCCAAACCAGAAAACGCTCAGGATCTGGCCAACAAGTATGCGAAAAATGCGAAAGTATGAGCCAGATGATGGCAAATACCAGACATAACCCTGACCTAACCGGTGTTATCATCTAAAATATAGATTGAATCCGGGTTTAACTCACTGTTGCAGTGTGGTACCACACTACTACGCGACCCAAACCAGAAAACGCCCAGGATCTGGCCAACAAGTGTGCAAAAAATGCGAAAGTATGAGCCAGATGATGGCAAATGCCAGACCTAACCCTGACCTAACCGGTGTTATCCTCTAGAATATGGATTGAATCCAGGTTTAACTCACAGTTTCAGTGCGGTACCACACTACTCCGTGATCCAAACCAGAAAACGCCCAGGATCTGGCCAACAAGTATGCGAAAAATGCGAAAGTATGAGCCAGATGATGGCAAATACAAGACATAACCCTGACCTAACCGGTGTTATCATCTAAAATATAGATTGAATCCAGGTTTAACTCACAGTTTCAGTGCGGTACCACACTACTCCGTGATCCAAACCAGAAAACGCCCAGGATCTGGCCAACAAGTATGCGGTAAAGTGCGAAAGTATGAGCCAGATGATGGCATATACCAGACCTAACCCTGACCTAACCGGTGTCATCATCTAAAATATAGATTGAATCCAGGATTAACTCACTGTTGCAGTGTGGTACCACATTACTGTGTGATCCAAACCAGAAAACGCCCAGGGTCTGGCCAACAAGTATGCGAAAAATGCGAATGTGTGAGCCAGATGATGGCAAATACCAGACCTAACCCTGACCTAACCGGTGTTATCCTCTAAAATATAGATTGAATCCAGGATCACCTCACTGTTTCAGTGTGGTACCACATTACTACGTTTTCCAAACCAGAAAACGCCCAGGATCTGCCCATCAAGTATGCGAAAAATGCCAAAGCATGAGCCAGATGATGGCAAATACCAGACCTAACCCTGACCTAACCGGTGTTATCCTCTAAAGTATAGATTGAATCCTGGTTTAACTCACTGTTGCAGTGCGGCACCACACTACTACCTGATCCAACCCATAAAACGCCCATGATCTGGCCATCAAGTATGCGAAAAATGCGAAAGCATTGGCCAGGTGAAGGCAAATACCACACCTAAGCCAAACCTAACCGGTTTTACCCCCTAATATATAGATCGAATCCATGATTGCTTCACTGTTTCAGTGCGGTACCACACTACTACCTGATCCAACCCAGAAAACGCGCAGGATCTGGGCAACAAGTATGCGAAAAATGCGAAAGTATGAGCCAGATGATGCCAAATACCAGACCTAACCCTGACCTAACCGGTGTTATCCTCTGAAATATAGATTGAATCCAGGTTTAACTCACTGTTTGGGTGTGGTGCGCATTACTACGTGTACCAACCCAGAAAACGCCCAGTATCTGGCCAAGAAGTAGGTGAAAAATGCGTAAGTATGAGCCAGATGGTGGCAAATACCAGAACTAACCCTGACCTAACCGGTGTTATCCTCTAAAATATAGATTGAATCCAGGTTTAACCCACCGATTGGGTGTGGTGCGCATTACTACGTGTTCCAACACAGAAAACGCCCAGGATCTGGCCAACAAGTAGGTGAAAAATGCGAAAGTATGAGCCAGATGATGGCCAATACCAGACCTAACCCTGACCTAACCGGTGTTATCCTCTAAAATATAGATTGAATCTAAGATAAACTCACTGTTTCAGTGTGGTACAACATTACTGCGTGATGCAAACCAGAAAACGCCCAGGTTCTGGTCAAAAAGTATGCGAAAAATGCGAAAGCATGAGCCAGATGATGGCAAATACCAGACCTAAGCCAAACCTAACCGGTGTTACCCTCTAAAATATAGATTGTATCCAGGTTTACCTGTCTGTTCCAGTGTGGAACCACATTACTACGTGATCCAAACCAGAAAACGCCCAGGATCTGGCAAATAAGTATGCGAATAATGCGAAAGTATGAGCCAGATGATGGCAAATACCAGACCTAACCCAAACCTAACCGGTGTTACCCCCTAATATATAGATCGAATCCAGGATTGCTTCACTGTTTCAGTGCGGTAACACACTACTACCTGATCCAACCAAGAAAACGCCCAGAATCTGGGCAACAAGTATGCGAAAAATGCGAAAGTATGAGCCAGCTGATGCCAAATACCAGACCTAACCCTGAGCTAACCGGTGTTATCCTCTGAAATATAGATTGAATCCAGGTTTAACTCACTGTTTGGGTGTGGTGCGCATTACTACGTGTTCCAACCCAGAAAACGCCCAGTATCTGGCCAAGAAGTAGGTGAAAATTGCGTAAGTATGAGCCAGATGATGGCAAATACCAGACGTGACCTTGACCTATCCGGTGTTACCCACTAATATATAGATCGAATCCGGTATCCACTCACTGTTTCAGTGTGGTACCACATTACTGCGTGATCCAAACCAGAAAACGCCCAGGATCAGGCCAACAAGTTTGCGAAAAATGCGAAAGCATGAGCCAGATGATGGCAAATACCAGACCTGACCCTGACATAACCGGTGTTACCCTCTAAAATATAGATTTTATCCAGGTTTAACTCACTGCTGCAGTGTGGAACCACAATACTACGTGATCCAAACCAGAAAACGCTCAGGATCTGGCCAACAAGTATGCGAAAAATGCGAAAGTATGAGCCAGATGATGGCAAATACCAGACATAACCCTGACCTAACCGGTGTTATCATCTAAAATATAGATTGAATCCGGGTTTAACTCACTGTTGCAGTGTGGTACCACACTACTACGCGACCCAAACCAGAAAACGCCCAGGATCTGGCCAACAAGTATGCAAAAAATGCGAAAGTATGAGCCAGATGATGGCAAATGCCAGACCTAACCCTGACCTAACCGGTGTTATGCTCTAGAATATGGATTGAATCCAGGTTTAACTCACAGTTTCAGTGCGGTACCACACTACTCCGTGATCCAAACCAGAAAACGCCCAGGATCTGGCCGACAAGTATGCGAAAAATGCGAAAGTATGAGCCAGATGATGGCAAATACCAGACATAACCCTGACCTAACCGGTGTTATCATCTAAAATATAGATTGAATCCAGGTTTAACTCACAGTTTCAGTGCGGTACCACACTACTCCGTGATCCAAACCAGAAAACGCCCAGGATCTGGCCAACAAGTATGCGAAAAGTGCGAAAGTATGAGCCAGATGATGGCAAATACCAGACCTGACCCTGACCTAACCGGTGTTAGCCACTAATATATAGATCGAATCCGGTATCCACTCACTGTTGCAGTGTGGAACCACAATACTACGTGATCCAAACCAGAAAACGCTCAGGATCTGACCAACAAGTATGCGAAAAATGTGAAAATATGAGCCGGATTATGGCAAATACCAGACCTGACCCTGACATAATCGGTGTTATCCTCTAAAATATAGATTGAATCCTGGTTTAACTCACTGTTGCAGTGTGGGACCACATTACTACGTGATCCAAACCAGGAAACGCCCAGGATCTGCCCGTCAAGTATGCGAAAAATGCCAAAGCATGAGCCAGATGATGGCAAATACCAGACCTAACCCTGACCTAACCGGTGTTATCCTCTAAAGTATAGATTGAATCCAGGTTTAACTCACTATTGCCGTGCGGTACCACACTACTACCTGATGCAACCCAGAAAACGCCCAGGATCTGGCCAACAAGTATGCGAAAAATGCGAAAGTATGAGCCAGATGATGGCAAATACCAGACATAACCCTGACCTAACCGGTGTTATCATCTAAAATATAGATTGAATCCGGGTTTAACTCACTGTTGCAGTGTGGTACCACACTACTACGCGACCCAAACCAGAAAACGCCCAGGATCTGGCCAACAAGTATGCAAAAAATGCGAAAGTATGAGCCAGATGATGGCAAATGCCAGACCTAACCCTGACCTAACCGGTGTTATCCTCTAGAATATGGATTGAATCCAGGTTTAACTCACAGTTTCAGTGCGGTACCACGCTACTCCGTGATCCAAACCAGAAAACGCCCAGGATCTGGCCAACAAGTATGCGAAAAATGCGAAAGTATGAGCCAGATGATGGCAAATACCAGACATAACCCTGACCAAACCGGTGTTATCATCTAAAATATAGATTGAATCCAGGTTTAACTCACTGTTGCAGTGTGGTACCACACTACTACGCGACCCAAACCAGAAAACGCCCAGGATCTGGCCAACAAGTATGCGAAAAATGCGAAAGTATGAGCCAGATGATGGCAAATAACAGACATAACCCTGACCAAACCGGTGTTATCATCTAAAATATAGATTGAATCCAGGTTTAACTCACTGTCGCAGTGTGGTACCACACTACTACCTGATTCAACCCAGAAAACGCCCAGGATCTGGCCAACAAGTATGCGAAAAATGCGAAAGTATGAGCCAGATGATGGCAAATACCAGACCTAACCCTGACCTAACGGGTGTGATCCTCTAAAATATGGATTGAATCCAGGTTTAACTCACTGTTGCAGTGCGGTACCACACTACTACCTGATCCGACCCAGAAGACGCCCAGGATCTGGCCAACAAGTATGCGAAAAATGCGAAAGTATGAGCCAGATGATGGCTAATACCAGACCTAACCCAAACGTAACCGGTGTTGCCCTCTAATATATAGATCGAATCCGGTATCCACTCACTGTTTCAGTGTGGTACCACATTACTGCGTGATCCAAACCAGAAAACGCCCAGGATCAGGCCAACAAGTTTGCGAAAAATGCGAAAGCATGAGCCAGATGATGGCAAATACCAGACCTGACCCTGACATAACCGGTGTTACCCTCTAAAATATAGATTTTATCCAGGTTTAACTCACTGTTGCAGTGTGGAACCACAATACTACGTGATCCAAACCAGAAAACGCTCAGGATCTGGCCAACAAGTATGCGAAAAATGCGAAAATATAAGCCGGATTATGGCAAATACCAGACCTGACCCTGACATAACCGGTGTTATCCTCTAAAATATAGATTGAATCCTGGTTTAACTCACTGTTGCAGTGTGGGACCACATTACTACGTGATCCAAACCAGGAAACGCCCAGGATCTGCCCGTCAAGTATGCGAAAAATGCCAAAGCATGAGCCAGATGATGGCAAATACCAGACCTAACCCTGACCTAACCGGTGTTATCCTCTAAAGTATAGATTGAATCCAGGTTTAACTCACTATTGCAGTGCGGTACCACACTACTACCTGATGCAACCCAGAAAACGCCCAGGATCTGGCCAACAAGTATGCGAAAAATGCGAAAGTATGAGCCAGATGATGGCAAATACCAGACATAACCCTGACCTAACCGGTGTTATCATCTAAAATATAGATTGAATCCAGGTTTAACTCACTGTTGCAGTGTGGTACCACACTACTACGCGACCCAAACCAGAAAACGCCCGGATCTGGCCAACAAGTATGCAAAAAATGCGAAAGTATGAGCCAGATGATGGCAAATTCCAGACCTAACCCTGACCTAACCGGTGTTATCCTCTAGAATATGGATTGAATCCAGGTTTAACTCACAGTTTCAGTGCGGTACCACACAACTCCGTGATCCAAACCAGAAAACGCCCAGGATCTGGCCAACAAGTATGCGAAAAATGCGAAAGTATGAGCCAGATGATGGCAAATACCAGACATAACCCTGACCTAACCGGTGTTATCATCTAAAATATAGATTGAATCCAGGTTTAACTCACTGTTGCAGTGTGGTACCACATTACTGCGTGATCCAAACCAGAAAACGCCCAGGGTCTGGCCAACAAGTATGCGAAAAATGCGAAAGTATGAGCCAGATGATGGCAAATACCAGACCTAACCCTGACCTAACCGGTGTTATCCTCTAAAATATAGATCGAATCCAGGATCAGCTCACTGTTTCAGTGTGGTACCACATTACTACGTTTTCCAAACCAGAAAACGCCCAGGATCTGCCCATCAAGTATGCGAAAGATGCCAAAGCATGAGCCAGATGATGGCAAATACCAGATCTAACCCTGACCTAACCGGTGTTATCCTCTAAAGTATAGATTGAATCCTGGTTTAACTCACTGTTGCAGTGCGGTACCACACTACTCCGTGATCCAAACCAGAAAACGCCCAGGATCTGGCCAACAAGTATGCGAAAAATGCGAAAGCATGAGCCAGATGATGGCAAATACCAGACATAACCCTGACCTGACCGGTGTTATCATCTAAACTATAGATTGTATCCAGGTTTAACTCACTGTTGCAGTGTCGAACCACATTACTACGTGATCCAAACCAGAAAACGCCCAGGATCTGGCCAATAAGTATGCGAATAATGCGAAACTATGAGCCATATGATGGCAAATACCAGACCTAACCCTGACCTAGCCGGTGTTATCCTCCAAAATATAGATTGAATCCAGGTTTAACTCACTGTTTGGGTGTGGTGCGCATTTCTACGTGTTCCAACCCAGAAAACGCCCAGTATCTGGCCAAGAAGTAGGTGAAAAATGCGAAAGTATGAGCCAGATGGTGGCAAATACCAGACCTAACACTGACCTAACCGGTGTTATCCTCTAAAATATAGATTGAATCCAGGTTTAACTCACTGTTTGGGTGTGGTGCGCATTACTACGTGTTCCAACCCAGAAAACGCCCAGTATCTGGCCAAGAAGTAGGTGAAAAATGCGAAAGTATGAGCCAGATGGTGGCAAATACCAGACCTAACCCTGACCTAACCGGTGTTATCCTCTAAAATATAGATTGAATCTAAGATAAACTCACTGTTTCAGTGTGGTACAACATTACTGCGTGATGCAATCCAGAAAACGCCCAGGTTGTGGCCAAAAAGTATGCGAATAATGCGAAAGCATGAGCCAGATGATGGCAAATACCAGACCTAAGCCAAACCTAACCGGTGTTACCCTCTAAAATATAGATTGTACCCAGGTTTACCACTCTGTTGCAGTGTGGAACCACATTACTACGTGATCCAAACCAGAAAACGCCCAGGATCTGGCAAATAAGTATGCGAATAATGCGAAAGTATGAGCCGGATGATGGCAAATACCAGACCTAACCCTGACCAAACCGATGTTATCCTCTAAAATATAGATTGAATCCAGGATTAACTCACTGTTTCAGTGTGGTACCATATTACTACGTGTTCCAAACCAGAAAATGCCCAGGACCTGGCCATCAACTATGCGAAAAATGCCAAAGCATGAGCCAGATGATGGCAAATACCAGACCTAACCCTGACCTAACCGATGTTATCCTCTAAAGTATAGACTGAACCCAGGTTTAACTCACTGTTGCAGTGCGGTACCACACTACTACCTGATCCAACCCAGAAAACGCCCAGGATCTGGCCTACAAGTATGCGAAAAATGCGAACGTATGAGCCAGATGATGGCAAATACCAGACCTAACCCTGACCTAACCGGTGTTATCCTCTAAAATATAGATTGAATCCAGGTTTAACTCACTGTAGCAGTGTGGTTCCACATTACTACGTGACCCCAACCCAGAAAACGCCCAGGATCTGACCAATAAGAATGCGAATAATGCGAAACTATGAGCCAGATGATGGCAAATACCAGACCTAACCCTGACCTAGCCGGTGTTATCCTCCAAAATATAGATTGAATCCAGGTTTAACTGACTGTTTGGGTGTGGTGGGCATTACTACGTGTTCCAACCCTGAAAACGCCCAGTATCTGGCCAAGAAGTAGGTGAAAAATGCGAAAGTATGAGCCAGATGGTGGCAAATACCAGACCTAACCCTGATCTAACCGGTGTTATCCTCTAAAATATAGATTGAATCCAGGTTTAACTCACTGTTTGGGTGTGGTGCGCATTACTACGTGTTCCAACCCAGAAAACGCCAGTATCTGGCCAACAAGTAGGTGAAAAATGCGAAAGTATGAGCCAGATGATGGCCAATACCAGACCTAACCCTGACCAAGCCGGTGTTATCCTCTAAAATATAGATTGAATCTAAGATAAACTCACTGTTTCAGTGTGGTACAACATTACTGCGTGATGCAAACCAGAAAACGCCCAGGTTCTGGCCAAAAAGTATGCGAATAATGCGAAAGCATGAGCCAGATGATGGCAAATACCAGACCTAAGCCAAACCTAACCGTTGTTCCCCTCTAAAATATAGATTGTACCCATGTTTACCACTCTGTTGCAGTGTGGAGCCACATTACTACGTGATCCAAACCAGAAAACGCCCAGGATCTGGCAAATAAGTATGCGAATAATGCGAAAGTATGAGCCAGATGATGGCAAATACCAGACCTAACCCTGACCTAACCGGTGTTATCCTCTAAAATATAGATTGAATCCAGGTTTAACTCACTCTTGCAGTGCGGTACCACACTACTACATGATTCAACCCAGAAAACGCCCAGGATCTGGCCAACAAGTATGCGAAAAATGCGAAAGTATGAGCCAGATGATGGCAAATACCAGACCTAACCCTGACCTAACCGGTGTTATCCTCTAAAATATAGATTGAATCCAGGTTTAACTCACTGTTACAGTGTGGTACCACACTACTACCTGATCCAACCCAGAAAACGCTCACGATCTGGCCAACAGGTATGCGAAAAATGCGAAAGTATAAGCCAGATGATGGCAAATGCCAGACCTAACCCTAACCTAACCGGTGTTATCCTCCAAAATATGGATTGACTCCAGGTTTAACTCACAGTTTCAGTGCGGTACCACACTACTACCTGATCCAACCCAGAAAACGCCCAGGATCTGGGCAACAAGTATGCGAAAAATGCGAAAGTATGAGCCAGATGATAGCTAATACCAGACCTAACCCAAACGTAACCGGTGTTGCCCTCTAATATATAGATCGAATCCAGGATTAGCTCACTGTTTCAGTGTGGTACCACATTACTACGTGATCCAAACCAGAAAACGCCCAGGATCTGGCCAACAAGTATGCGAAAAATGCGAAAGCAAGAGCCAGATGATGGCAAATACCAGACATAACCCTGACCTAGACGGTGTTATCCTCTAAAATATAGATTGAATCCAGGTTTACCTCTCTGTTGCAGTGTGGAACCACATTACTACGTGATCCAAACCAGAAAACGCCCAGGATCTGGCAAATAAGTATGCGAATAATGCGAAAGTATGAGCCAGATGATGGCAAATACCAGACCTAACCCAAACCTAACCGGTGTTATCATCTAAAATATAGATTGAATCCAGATTTAACTCGCTCTTGCACTCAGGTACCACACTACTACCTGATTCAACCCAGAAATCGCCCAGGATCTGGCCAACAAGTATGCGAAAAATGCGAAAGTATGAGCCAGATGATGGCAAATACCAGACCTAACCCTGACCTAACCGGTGTTATCCTCTAAAATATAGATCGAATCCAGGACCAACTCACTGTTTTAGTGTGGTACCACATTACTACGTTTTCCAAACCAGAAAACGCCCAGGATCTGCCCATCAAGTATGCGAAAAATGCCAAAGCATGAGCCAGATGATGGCAAATACCAGACCTAACCCTGACCTAACCCGTGTTATCCTCTAAAGTATAGATTGAATCCAGGTTTAACTCACTATTGCAGTGCGGTACCACACTACTACCTGATGCAACCCAGAAAACGCCCAGGATCTGGCCATCAAGTATGCGAAAAATGCGATAGCATAAGCCAGATGAAGGCAAATACCACACCTAACCCTGACCTAACCGGTGTTAGCCTCTAAAATATAGATTGAATCCAGGTTTAACTCACTCTTGCAGTGCGGTACCACACTACTACCTGATTCAACCCAGAAATCGCCCAGGATCTGGCCAACAAGTATGCGAAAAATGCGTAAGTATGAGCCAGATGATGGCAAATACCAGACATAACCCAAACGTAACCGGTGTTGCCCTCTAATATATAGATCGAATCCAGGATTAGCTCACTGTTTCAGTGTGGTACCACATTACTACGTGATCCAAACCAGAAAACGCCCAGGATCTGGCCAACAAGTATGCGAAAAATGCGAAAGTATGAGCCAGATGATGGCAAATACCAGACCTAACCCTGACCTAACCGGTGTTATCCTCTGAAATATAGATTGAATCCAGGTTTGACTCACTGTTTCAGAGTGGTTCTACATTACTACGTGATCCAAACCAGAAAACGCCCAGGATCTGGCCATCAAGTATGCGAAAAATGCGAAAGCATAAGCCAGATGAAGGCAAATACCAGACCTAACCCTGACCTAACCGGTGTTATCCTCTAAAATATAGATTGAATCCAGGTTTATCTCACTGTTTGGGTGTGGTGCGCATTACTACGTGTTCCAACCCAGAAAACGCTAAGTATCTGGCCAACAAGTAGGTGAAAAATGCGAAAGTATGAGCCAGATGATGGCAAATACCAGACCTAACCCTGACCTAACCGGTGTTATCCTCTAAAATATAGATTGAATCCAGGTTTAACTCACTCTTGCAGTGCGGTACCACACTACTACATGATTCAACCCAGAAAACGCCCAGGATCTGGCCAACAAGTATGCGAAAAATGCGAAAGTATGAGCCAGATGATGGCAAATACCAGACCTAACCCTGACCTAACCGGTGTTATCCTCTAAAATATAGATTGAATCCAGGTTTAACTCACTGTTGCAGTGTGGTACCACACTACTACCTGATCCAACCCAGAAAACGCTCACGATCTGGCCAACAGGTATGCGAAAAATGCGAAAGTATAAGCCAGATGATGGCAAATGCCAGACCTAACCCTAACCTAACCGGTGTTATCCTCCAAAATATGGATTGACTCCAGGTTTAACTCACAGTTTCAGTGCGGTACCACACTACTCCGTGATCCAAACCAGAAAACGCCCAGGATCTGGCCATCAAGTATGCGAAAAATGCGAAAGCATTGGCCAGGTGAAGGCAAATACCAGACCTAACCCTAACCTAACCGGTGTTACCCCCTAATATATAAATCGAATCCAGGTTTACCTCTCTGTTGCAGTGTGGCACCACATTACTACGTGATCCAAACCAGAAAACGCCCAGGATCTGGCAAATAAGTATGCGAATAATGCGAAAGTATGAACCAGATGATGGCAAATACCAGACCTAACCCAAACCTAACCGGTGTTACCCCCTAATATATAAATCGAATCCAGGATTGCTTCACCGTTTCAGTGCGGTACCACACTACTACCTGATCCAACCCAGAAAACGCCCAGGATCTGGGCAACAAGTATGCGAAAAATGCGAAAGTATGAGCCAGATGATAGCTAATACCAGACCTAACCCAAACGTAACCGGTGTTGCCCTCTAATATATAGATCGAATCCAGGATTAGCTCACTGTTTCAGTGTGGTACCACATTACTACGTGATCCAAACCAGAAAACGCCCAGGATCTGGCCAACAAGTATGCGAAAAATGCGAAAGCATGAGCCAGATGATGGCAAATACCAGACATAACCCTGACCTAGACGGTGTTATCCTCTAAAATATAGATTGAATCCAGGTTTACCTCTCTGTTGCAGTGTGGAACCACATTACTACGTGATCCAAACCAGAAAACGCCCAGGATCTGGCAAATAAGTATGCGAATAATGCGAAAGTATGAGCCAGATGATGGCAAATACCAGACCTAACCCAAACCTAACCGGTGTTATCATCTAAAATATAGATTGAATCCAGATTTAACTCGCTCTTGCACTCAGGTACCACACTACTACCTGATTCAACCCAGAAATCGCCCAGGATCTGGCCAACAAGTATGCGAAAAATGCGAAAGTATGAGCCAGATGATGGCAAATACCAGACCTAACCCTGACCTAACCGGTGTTATCCTCTAAAATATAGATCGAATCCAGGACCAACTCACTGTTTTAGTGTAGTACCACATTACTACGTTTTCCAAACCAGAAAACGCCCAGGATCTGCCCATCAAGTATGCGAAAAATGCCAAAGCATGAGCCAGATGATGGCAAATACCAGACCTAACCCTGACCTAACCCGTGTTATCCTCTAAAGTATAGATTGAATCCAGGTTTAACTCACTGTTTCAGTGTGGTACCACATTACTACGTGATCCAAACCAGAAAACGCCCAGGATCTGGCCAACAAGTATGCGAAAAATGCGAAAGCATGAGCCAGATGATGGCAAATACCAGACATAACCCTGACGTAGACGGTGTTATCCTCTAAAATATAGATTGTATCCATGTTTAACTCACTGATGCAGTGTGGAACCACATTACTACGTGATCCAAACCAGTGAACGCCCAGGATCTGGCCAATAAGTATGCGAAAAATGCGAAAGTATGAGCCGGATGATGGCAAATACCCGACCTAACCCTGACCTAACCGGTGTTATCCTCTGAAATATAGATTGAATCCAGGTTTGACTCACTGTTTCAGAGTGGTTCTACATTACTACGTGATCCAAACCAGAAAACGCCCAGGATCTGGCCATCAAGTATGCGAAAAATGCGAAAGCATAAGCCAGATGAAGGCAAACACCACACCTAACCCTGACCTAACCGGTGTTAGCCTCTAAAATATAGATTGAATCCAGGTTTAACTCACTGTTGCAGTGCGGTACCACACTACTACCTGATCCAACCCAGAAAACGCCCAGGATCTGGCCAACAAGTATGCGAAAAATGCGAAAGTATGAGCCAGATGATGGCAAATACCAGACCTAACCCTGACCTAACCGGTGTTATCCTCTAAAATATAGATTGAATCCAGGTTTATCTCACTGTTTGGGTGTGGTGCGCATTACTACGTGTTCCAACCCAGAAAACGCTAAGTATCTGGCCAACAAGTAGGTGAAAAATGCGAAAGTATGAGCCAGATGATGGCAAATACCAGACCTAACCCTGACCTAACCGGTGTTATCCTCTAAAATATAGATTGAATCCAGGTTTAACTCACTCTTGCACTCAGGTACCACACTACTACCTGATTCAACCCAGAAATCGCCCAGGATCTGGCCAACAAGTATGCGAAAAATGCGAAAGTATGAGCCAGATGATGGCAAATACCAGACCTAACCCAGACCTAACCGGTGTTATCCTCTAGAATATGGATTGAATCCAGGTTTAACTCACAGTTTCAGTGCGGTACCACACTACTCCGTGATCCAAACCAGAAAACGCCCAGGATCTGGCCAACAAGTATGCGAAAAATGCGAAAGTATGAGCCAGATGATGGCAAATACCAGACCTAACCTGACCTAACCGGTGCTATCCTCTAAAATATAGATTGAATCCAGGTTTAACTCACTGTTGCAGTGTGGTACCACACTACTACCTGATCCAACCCAGAAAACGCTCACGATCTGGCCAACAGGTATGCGAAAAATGCGAAAGTATAAGCCAGATGATGGCAAACGCCAGACCTAACCCTAACCTAACCGGTGTTATCCTCCAAAATATGGATTGACTCCAGGTTTAACTCACAGTTTCAGTGCGGTACCACACTACTCCGTGATCCAAACCAGAAAACGCCCAGGATCTGGCCATCAAGTATGCGAAAAATGCGAAAGCATTGGCCAGGTGAAGGCAAATACCAGACCTAACCCTAACCTAACCGGTGTTACCCCCTAATATATAAATCGAATCCAGGTTTACCTCTCTGTTGCAGTGTGGCACCACATTACTACGTGATCCAAACCAGAAAACGCCCAGGATCTGGCAAATAAGTATGCGAATAATGCGAAAGTATGAGCCGGATGATGGCAAATACCAGACCTAACCCAAACCTAACCGGTGTTACCCCCTAATATATAAATCGAATCCAGGATTGCTTCACCATTTCAGTGCGGTACCACACTACTACCTGATCCAACCCAGAAAACGCCCAGGATCTGGGCAACAAGTATGCGAAAAATGCGAAAGTATGAGCCAGATGATAGCTAATACCAGACCTAACCCAAACGTAACCGGTGTTGCCCTCTAATATATAGATCGAATCCAGGATTAGCTCACTGTTTCAGTGTGGTACCACATTACTACGTGATCCAAACCAGAAAACGCCCAGGATCTGGCCAACAAGTATGCGAAAAATGCGAAAGTATGAGCCAGATGATGGCAAATACCAGACCTAACCCTGACCTAACCGGTGTTATCCTCTAAAATATAGATTGAATCCAGGTTTAACTCACTGTTGCAGTGTGGTACCACACTACTACCTGATCCAACCCAGAAAACGCTCACGATCAGGCCAACTGGTATGCGAAAAATGCGAAAGTATAAGCCAGATGATGGCAAATACCAGTCCTAACCCTAACCTAACCGGTGTTATCCTCCAAAATATGGATTGAATCCAGGTTTAACTCACAGTTTCAGTGCGGTACCACACTACTCCGTGATCCAAACCAGAAAACGCCCAGGATCTGGCCATCAAGTATGCGAAAAATGCGAAAGCATTGGCCAGGTGAAGGCAAATACCAGACCTAACCCTAACCTAACCGGTGTTATCCGCCAAAATATGGATTGAATCCAGGTTTAACTCACAGTTTCAGTGCGGTACCACATTACTGCGTGATCCAAACCAGAAAACGCCCACGATCTGGCCAACAAGTATGCGAAAAACGCGAAAGTATGAGCCAGATGGTGGCAAATACCTGACCTAACCCTGACCTAACCGGTGTTATCCTGTAAAATATAGATGGAGTCCAGGTTTAACTGACAGTTTCTGTGCGGTACCACACTACTCCGTGATCCAAACCAGAAAACTCCCAGGATCTGGCCAACAAGTATGCGAAAAATACGAAAGTATAAGCCAGATGATGGCAAATACCAGACCTAACCCTGACCAAACCGATGTTATCCTCTAAAATATAGATTGAATCCAGGATTAACTCACTGTTTCAGTGTGGTACCATATTACTACGTGTTCCAAACCAGAAAATGCCCAGGACCTGGCCATCAACTATGCGAAAAATGCCAAAGCATGAGCCACATGATGGCAAATACCAGACCTAACCCTGACCTAACCGATGTTATCCTCTAAAGTATAGACTGAACCCAGGTTTAACTCACTGTTGCAGTGCGGTACCACACTACTACCTGATCCAACCCAGAAAACGCCCAGGATCTGGCCTACAAGTATGCGAAAAATGCGAACGTATGAGCCGGATGATGGCAAATACCAGACCTAACCCTGACCTAACCGGTGTTATCCTCTAAAATATAGATTGAATCCAGGTTTAACTCACTGTAGCAGTGTCATTCCACATTACTACGTGACCCCAACCCAGAAAACGCCCAGGATCTGGCCAATAAGTATGCGAAAAATGCGAAAGTATGAGCCAGATGGTGGCAAATACCAGACCTAACCCTGACCTAACCGGTGTTATCCTCTAAAATATAGATTGAATCCAGGTTTAACTCACTGTTTGGGTGTGGTGCGCATTACTACGTGTTCCAACCCAGAAAACGCCCAGTATCTGGCCAACAAGTAGGTGAAAAATGCGAAAGTATGAGCCAGATTATGGCCAATACCAGACCTAACCCTGACCAAGCCGGTGTTATCCTCTAAAATATAGATTGAATCTAAGATAAACTCACTGTTTCAGTGTGGTACAACATTACTGCGTGATGCAAACCAGAAAACGCCCAGGTTCTGGCCAAAAAGTATGCGAATAATGCGAAAGCATGAGCCAGATGATGGCAAATACCAGACCTAAGCCAAACCTAACCGTTGTTCCCCTCTAAAATATAGATTGTACCCTTGTTTACCACTCTGTTGCAGTGTGGAGCCACATTACTACGTGATCCAAACCAGAAAACGCCCAGGATCTGGCAAATAAGTATGCGAATAATGCGAAAGTATGAGCCGGATGATGGCAAATACCAGACCTAACCCAAACCTAACCGGTGTTACCCCCTAATATATAGATCGAATCCAGGATTGCTTCACTGTTTCAGTGCGGTACCACACTACCACCTGATCCAACCCAGAAAACGCCCAGGATCTCGGCAACAAGTATGCGAAAAGTGCGAAAGTATGAGCCAGATGATGGCAAATACCAGACCTAACCCTGACCTAACCGGTGTTATCCTCTAAAATATAGATTGAATCCAGGTTTAACTCACTCTTGCAGTGCGGTACCACACTACTACATGATTCAACCCAGAAAACGCCCAGGATCTGGCCAACAAGTATGCGAAAAATGCGAAAGTATGAGCCAGATGATGGCAAATACCAGACCTAACCCTGACCTAACCGGTGTTATCCTCTAAAATATAGATTGAATCCAGGTTTAACTCACTGTTGCAGTGTGGTACCACACTACTACCTGATCCAACCCAGAAAACGCTCACGATCTGGCCAACAGGTATGCGAAAAATGCGAAAGTATAAGCCAGATGATGGCAAATGCCAGACCTAACCCTAACCTAACCGGTGTTATCCTCCAAAATATGGATTGACTCCAGGTTTAACTCACAGTTTCAGTGCGGTACCACACTACTCCGTGATCCAAACCAGAAAACGCCCAGGATCTGGCCATCAAGTATGCGAAAAATGCGAAAGCATTGGCCAGGTGAAGGCAAATACCAGACCTAACCCTAACCTAACCGGTGTTACCCCCTAATATATAAATCGAATCCAGGTTTACCTCTCTGTTGCAGTGTGGCACCACATTACTACGTGATCCAACCCAGAAAACGCCCAGGATCTGGGCAACAAGTATGCGAAAAATGCGAAAGTATGAGCCAGATGATAGCTAATACCAGACCTAACCCAAACGTAACCGGTGTTGCCCTCTAATATATAGATCGAATCCAGGATTAGCTCACTGTTTCAGTGTGGTACCACATTACTACGTGATCCAAACCAGAAAACGCCCAGGATCTGGCCAACAAGTATGCGAAAAATGCGAAAGCATGAGCCAGATGATGGCAAATACCAGACATAACCCTGACGTAGACGGTGTTATCCTCTAAAATATAGATTGAATCCAGGTTTACCTCTCTGTTGCATTGTGGAACCACATTACTACGTGATCCAAACCAGAAAACGCCCAGGATCTGGCAAATAAGTATGCGAATAATGCGAAAGTATGAGCCAGATGATGGCAAATACCAGACCTAACCCAAACCTAACCGGTGTTATCATCTAAAATATAGATTGAATCCAGATTTAACTCACTCTTGCACTCAGGTACCACACTACTACCTGATTCAACCCAGAAATCGCCCAGGATCTGGCCAACAAGTATGCGAAAAATGCGAAAGTATGAGCCAGATGATGGCAAATACCAGACATAACCCAAACGTAACCGGTGTTGCCCTCTAATATATAGATCGAATCCAGGATTAGCTCACTGTTTCAATGTGGTACCACATTACTACGTGATCCAAACCAGTGAACGCCCAGGATCCGGCCAATAAGTATGCGAAAAATGCGAAAGTATGAGCCGGATGATGGCAAATACCCGACCTAATCCTGACCTAACCGGTGTTATCCTCTGAAATATAGATTGAATCCAGGTTTGACTCACTGTTTCAGAGTGGTTCTACATTACTACGTGATCCAAACCAGAAAACGCCCAGGATCTGGCCATCAAGTATGCGAAAAATGCGAAAGCATAAGCCAGATGAAGGCAAATACCACACCTAACCCTGACCTAACCGGTGTTATCCTCTAAAATATAGATTGAATCCAGGTTTAACTCACTCTTGCACTCAGGTACCACACTACTACCTGATTCAACCCAGAAATCGCCCAGGATCTGGCCAACAAGTATGCGAAAAATGCGAAAGTATGAGCCAGATGATGGCAAATACCAGACCTAACCCAGACCTAACCGGTGTTATCCTCTAGAATATGGATTGAATCCAGGTTTAACTCACAGTTTCGGTGCGGTACCACACTACTACCTGATCCAACCCAGAAAACGCTCACGATCTGGCCAACAGGTATGCGAAAAATGCGAAAGTATAAGCCAGATTATGGCAAATGCCAGACCTAACCCTAACCTAACCGGTGTTATCCTCCAAAATATGGATTGACTCCAGGTTTAACTCACAGTTTCAGTGCGGTACCACACTACTCCGTGATCCAAACCAGAAAACGCCCAGGATCTGGCCATCAAGTATGCGAAAAATGCGAAAGCATTGGCCAGGTGAAGGCAAATACCAGACCTAACCCTAACCTAACCGGTGTTACCCCCTAATATATAAATCGAATCCAGGTTTACCTCTCTGTTGCAGTGTGGCACCACATTACTACGTGATCCAAACCAGAAAACGCCCAGGATCTGGCAAATAAGTATGCGAATAATGCGAAAGTATGAGCCAGATGATGGCAAATACCAGACCTAACCCAAACCTAACCGGTGTTACCCCCTAATATATAAATCGAATCCAGGATTGCTTCACCGTTTCAGTGCGGTACCACACTACTACCTGATCCAACCCAGAAAACGCCCAGGATCTGGGCAACAAGTATGCGAAAAATGCGAAAGTATGAGCCAGATGATAGCTAATACCAGACCTAACCCAAACGTAACCGGTGTTGCCCTCTAATATATAGATCGAATCCAGGATTAGCTCACTGTTTCAGTGTGGTACCACATTACTACGTGATCCAAACCAGAAAACGCTCAGGATCTGGCCAACAAGTATGCGAAAAATGCGAAAGCATGAGCCAGATGATGGCAAATACCAGACATAACCCTGACCTAGACGGTGTTATCCTCTAAAATATAGATTGAATCCAGGTTTACCTCTCTGTTGCAGTGTGGAACCACATTACTACGTGATCCAAACCAGAAAACGCCCAGGATCTGGCAAATAAGTATGCGAATAATGCGAAAGTATGAGCCAGATGATGGCAAATACCAGACCTAACCCAAACCTAACCGGTGTTATCATCTAAAATATAGATTGAATCCAGATTTAACTCACTCTTGCACTCAGGTACCACACTACTACCTGATTCAACCCAGAAATCGCCCAGGATCTGGCCAACAAGTATGCGAAAAATGCGAAAGCATAAGCCAGATGAAGGCAAATACCACACCTAACCCTGACCTAACCAGTGTTAGCCTCTAAAATATAGATTGAATCCAGGTTTAACTCACTCTTGCAGTGCGGTACCACACTACTACCTGATTCAACCCAGAAATCGCCCAGGATCTGGCCAACAAGTATGCGAAAAATGCGTAAGTATGAGCCAGATGATGGCAAATACCAGACCTAACCCTGACCTAACGCGTGTTATCCTCTAAAGTATAGATTGAATCCAGGTTTAACTCACTATTGCAGTGCGGTACCACACTACTACCTGATGCAACCCAGAAAACGCCCAGGATCTGGCCATCAAGTATGCGAAAAATGCGAAAGCATAAGCCAGATGAAGGCAAATACCACACCTAACCCTGACCTAACCGGTGTTAGCCTCTAAAATATAGATTGAATCCAGGTTTAACTCACTCTTGCAGTGCGGTACCACACTACTACCTGATTCAACCCAGAAATCGCCCAGGATCTGGCCAACAAGTATGCGAAAAATGCGTAAGTATGAGCCAGATGATGGCAAATACCAGACATAACCCAAACGTAACCGGTGTTGCCCTCTAATATATAGATCGAATCCAGGATTAGCTCACTGTTTCAGTGTGGTACCACATTACTACGTGATCCAAACCAGAAAACGCCCAGGATCTGGCCAACAAGTATGCGAAAAATGCGAAAGCATGAGCCAGATGATGGCAAATACCAGACATAACCCTGACGTAGACGGTGTTATCCTCTAAAATATAGATTGTATCCATGTTTAACTCACTGTTGCAGTGCGTTACCACACTACTACCTGATCCAACTCAGAAAACGCCCAGGATCTGGCCAACGAGTATGCGAAAAATGCGAAAGTATGAGCCAGATGATGGCAAATACCAGACCTAACCATGACCTAACCGGTGTTATCCTCTAAAATATAGATTGAATCCAGGCTTATCTCACTGTTTGGGTGTGGTGCGCATTACTACGTGTTCCAACCCAGAAAACGCTAAGTATCTGGCCAACAAGTAGGTGAAAAATGCGAAAGTATGAGCCAGATGATGGCAAATACCAGACCTAACCCTGACCTAACCGGTGTGATCCTCTAAAATATAGATTGAATCCAGGTTTAACTCACTCTTGCACTCAGGTACCACACTACTACCTGATTCAACCCAGAAATCGCCCAGGATCTGGCCAACAAGTATGCGAAAAATGCGAAAGTATGAGCCAGATGATGGCAAATACCAGACCTAACCCTGACCTAACCGGTGTTATCCTCTAAAATATAGATTGAATCCAGGTTTAACTCACTCTTGCAGTGCGGTACCACACTACTACATGATTCAACCCAGAAAACGCCCAGGATCTGGCCAACAAGTATGCGAAAAATGCGAAAGTATGAGCCAGATGATGGCAAATACCAGACCTAACCCTGACCTAACCGGTGTTATCCTCTAAAATATAGATTGAATCCAGGTTTAACTCACTGTTGCAGTGTGGTACCACACTACTACCTGATCCAACCCAGAAAACGCTCACGATCTGGCCAACAGGTATGCGAAAAATGCGAAAGTATAAGCCAGATGATGGCAAATGCCAGACCTAACCCTAACCTAACCGGTGTTATCCTCCAAAATATGGATTGACTCCAGGTTTAACTCACAGTTTCAGTGCGGTACCACACTACTCCGTGATCCAAACCAGAAAACGCCCAGGATCTGGCCATCAAGTATGCGAAAAATGCGAAAGCATTGGCCAGGTGAAGGCAAATACCAGACCTAACCCTAACCTAACCGGTGTTACCCCCTAATATATAAATCGAATCCAGGTTTACCTCTCTGTTGCAGTGTGGCACCACATTACTACGTGATCCAACCCAGAAAACGCCCAGGATCTGGGCAACAAGTATGCGAAAAATGCGAAAGTATGAGCCAGATGATAGCTAATACCAGACCTAACCCAAACGTAACCGGTGTTGCCCTCTAATATATAGATCGAATCCAGGATTAGCTCACTGTTTCAGTGTGGTACCACATTACTACGTGATCCAAACCAGAAAACGCCCAGGATCTGGCCAACAAGTATGCGAAAAATGCGAAAGCATGAGCCAGATGATGGCAAATACCAGACATAACCCTGACGTAGACGGTGTTATCCTCTAAAATATAGATTGAATCCAGGTTTACCTCTCTGTTGCATTGTGGAACCACATTACTACGTGATCCAAACCAGAAAACGCCCAGGATCTGGCAAATAAGTATGCGAATAATGCGAAAGTATGAGCCAGATGATGGCAAATACCAGACCTAACCCAAACCTAACCGGTGTTATCATCTAAAATATAGATTGAATCCAGATTTAACTCACTCTTGCACTCAGGTACCACACTACTACCTGATTCAACCCAGAAATCGCCCAGGATCTGGCCAACAAGTATGCGAAAAATGCGAAAGTATGAGCCAGATGATGGCAAATACCAGACATAACCCAAACGTAACCGGTGTTGCCCTCTAATATATAGATCGAATCCAGGATTAGCTCACTGTTTCAATGTGGTACCACATTACTACGTGATCCAAACCAGTGAACGCCCAGGATCCGGCCAATAAGTATGCGAAAAATGCGAAAGTATGAGCCGGATGATGGCAAATACCCGACCTAATCCTGACCTAACCGGTGTTATCCTCTGAAATATAGATTGAATCCAGGTTTGACTCACTGTTTCAGAGTGGTTCTACATTACTACGTGATCCAAACCAGAAAACGCCCAGGATCTGGCCATCAAGTATGCGAAAAATGCGAAAGCATAAGCCAGATGAAGGCAAATACCACACCTAACCCTGACCTAACCGGTGTTAGCCTCTAAAATATAGATTGAATCCAGGTTTAACTCACTGTTGCAGTGCGGTACTACACTACTACCTGATCCAACCCAGAAAACGCCCAGGATCTGGCCAACAAGTATGCGAAAAATGCGAAAGTATGAGCCAGATGATGGCAAATACCAGACCTAACCCTGACCTAACCGGTGTAATCCTCTAAAATATAGATTGAATCCAGGTTTATCTCACTGTTTGGGTGTGGTGCGCATTACTACGTGTTCCAACCCATAAAACGCTAAGTATCTGGCCAACAAGTAGGTGAAAAATGCGAAAGTATGAGCCAGATGATGGCAAATACCAGACCTAACCCAGACCTAACCGGTGTTATCCTCTAAAATATAGATTGAATCCAGGTTTAACTCACTCTTGCACTCAGGTACCACACTACTACCTGATTCAACCCAGAAATCGCCCAGGATCTGGCCAACAAGTATGCGAAAAATGCGAAAGTATGAGCCAGATGATGGCAAATACCAGACCTAACCCAGACCTAACCGGTGTTATCCTCTAGAATATGGATTGAATCCAGGTTTAACTCACAGTTTCGGTGCGGTACCACACTACTACCTGATCCAACCCAGAAAACGCTCACGATCTGGCCAACAGGTATGCGAAAAATGCGAAAGTATAAGCCAGATGATGGCAAATGCCAGACCTAACCCTAACCTAACCGGTGTTATCCTCCAAAATATGGATTGACTCCAGGTTTAACTCACAGTTTCAGTGCGGTACCACACTACTCCGTGATCCAAACCAGAAAACGCCCAGGATCTGGCCATCAAGTATGCGAAAAATGCGAAAGCATTGGCCAGGTGAAGGCAAATACCAGACCTAACCCTAACCTAACCGGTGTTACCCCCTAATATATAAATCGAATCCAGGTTTACCTCTCTGTTGCAGTGTGGCACCACATTACTACGTGATCCAAACCAGAAAACGCCCAGGATCTGGCAAATAAGTATGCGAATAATGCGAAAGTATGAGCCAGATGATGGCAAATACCAGACCTAACCCAAACCTAACCGGTGTTACCCCCTAATATATAAATCGAATCCAGGATTGCTTCACCGTTTCAGTGCGGTACCACACTACTACCTGATCCAACCCAGAAAACGCCCAGGATCTGGGCAACAAGTATGCGAAAAATGCGAAAGTATGAGCCAGATGATAGCTAATACCAGACCTAACCCAAACGTAACCGGTGTTGCCCTCTAATATATAGATCGAATCCAGGATTAGCTCACTGTTTCAGTGTGGTACCACATTACTACGTGATCCAAACCAGAAAACGCTCAGGATCTGGCCAACAAGTATGCGAAAAATGCGAAAGCATGAGCCAGATGATGGCAAATACCAGACATAACCCTGACCTAGACGGTGTTATCCTCTAAAATATAGATTGAATCCAGGTTTACCTCTCTGTTGCAGTGTGGAACCACATTACTACGTGATCCAAACCAGAAAACGCCCAGGATCTGGCAAATAAGTATGCGAATAATGCGAAAGTATGAGCCAGATGATGGCAAATACCAGACCTAACCCAAACCTAACCGGTGTTATCATCTAAAATATAGATTGAATCCAGATTTAACTCACTCTTGCACTCAGGTACCACACTACTACCTGATTCAACCCAGAAATCGCCCAGGATCTGGCCAACAAGTATGCGAAAAATGCGAAAGCATAAGCCAGATGAAGGCAAATACCACACCTAACCCTGACCTAACCAGTGTTAGCCTCTAAAATATAGATTGAATCCAGGTTTAACTCACTCTTGCAGTGCGGTACCACACTACTACCTGATTCAACCCAGAAATCGCCCAGGATCTGGCCAACAAGTATGCGAAAAATGCGTAAGTATGAGCCAGATGATGGCAAATACCAGACCTAACCCTGACCTAACGCGTGTTATCCTCTAAAGTATAGATTGAATCCAGGTTTAACTCACTATTGCAGTGCGGTACCACACTACTACCTGATGCAACCCAGAAAACGCCCAGGATCTGGCCATCAAGTATGCGAAAAATGCGAAAGCATAAGCCAGATGAAGGCAAATACCACACCTAACCCTGACCTAACCGGTGTTAGCCTCTAAAATATAGATTGAATCCAGGTTTAACTCACTCTTGCAGTGCGGTACCACACTACTACCTGATTCAACCCAGAAATCGCCCAGGATCTGGCCAACAAGTATGCGAAAAATGCGTAAGTATGAGCCAGATGATGGCAAATACCAGACATAACCCAAACGTAACCGGTGTTGCCCTCTAATATATAGATCGAATCCAGGATTAGCTCACTGTTTCAGTGTGGTACCACATTACTACGTGATCCAAACCAGAAAACGCCCAGGATCTGGCCAACAAGTATGCGAAAAATGCGAAAGCATGAGCCAGATGATGGCAAATACCAGACATAACCCTGACGTAGACGGTGTTATCCTCTAAAATATAGATTGTATCCATGTTTAACTCACTGTTGCAGTGCGTTACCACACTACTACCTGATCCAACTCAGAAAACGCCCAGGATCTGGCCAACGAGTATGCGAAAAATGCGAAAGTATGAGCCAGATGATGGCAAATACCAGACCTAACCATGACCTAACCGGTGTTATCCTCTAAAATATAGATTGAATCCAGGCTTATCTCACTGTTTGGGTGTGGTGCGCATTACTACGTGTTCCAACCCAGAAAACGCTAAGTATCTGGCCAACAAGTAGGTGAAAAATGCGAAAGTATGAGCCAGATGATGGCAAATACCAGACCTAACCCTGACCTAACCGGTGTTATCCTCTAAAATATAGATTGAATCCAGGTTTAACTCACTCTTGCACTCAGGTACCACACTACTACCTGATTCAACCCAGAAATCGCCCAGGATCTGGCCAACAAGTATGCGAAAAATGCGAAAGTATGAGCCAGATGATGGCAAATACCAGACCTAACCCAGACCTAACCGGTGTTATCCTCTAGAATATGGATTGAATCCAGGTTTAACTCACAGTTTCAGTGCGGTACCACACTACTCCGTGATCCAAACCAGAAAACGCCCAGGATCTGGCCAACAAGTATGCGAAATATGCGAAAGTATGAGCCAGATGATGGCAAATACCAGACATAACCCTGACCTAACCGGTGTTATCATCTAAAATATAGATTGAATCCAGGTTTAACTCACTGTTGCAGTGTGGAACCACAACACTACGTGATCCAAACCAGAAAACGCTCAGGATCTGGCCAACAAGTATGCGAAAAATGCGAAAATATAAGCCGGATTATGGCAAATACCAGATCTGACCCTGACATAACCGGTGTTATCCTCTAAAATATAGATTGAATCCTGGTTTAACTCACTGTTGCAGTGTGGTACCACATTACTACGTTTTCCAAACCAGAAAACGCCCAGGATCTGCCCATCAAGTATGCGAAAAATGCCAAAGCATGAGCCAGATGATGGCAAATACCAGACCTAACCCTGACCTAACCCGTGTTATCCTCTAAAGTATAGATTGAATCCAGGTTTAACTCACTGTTGCAGTGTGGTACCACACTACTACGCGACCCAAACCAGAAAACGCCCAGGATCTGGCCAACACGTATGCGAAAAATGCGAAAGTATGAGCCAGATGATGGCAAATACCAGACCTAACCCTGACCTAACGGGTGTTATCCTCTAAAATATAGATTGAATACAGGTTTAGCTCACTCTTGCACTGCGGTACCACACTACTACCTGATTCAACCCAGAAAACGCCCAGGATCTGGCCAACAAGTATTCGAAAAATGCGAAAGTATGAACCAGATGATGGCAAATACCAGACCTAACCCTGACCTAACGGGTGTGATCCTCTAAAATATAGATTGAATCCAGGTTTAACTCAATGTTGCAGTGCGGTACCACACTACTACCTGATCCAACCCAGAAGACGCCCAGGATCTGGCCAACAAGTATGCGAAAAATGCGAAAGTATGAGCCAGATGGTGGCTAATACCAGACCTAACCCATACGTAACCGGTGTTGCCCTCTAATATATAGATCGAATCCAGGATTAGCTCACTGTTTCAGTGTGGTACCACATTACTACGTGATCCAAACCAGAAAACGCCCAGGATCTGGCCAACAAGTACGCGAAAAATGCGAAAGCATGAGCCAGATGATGGCAAATACCAGACATAATCCTGACCTAGACGGTGTTATCCTCTAAAATATAGATTGTATCCATGTTTAACTCACTGATGCAGTGTGGAACCACATTACTACGTGATCCAAACCAGTGAACGCCCAGGATCTGGCCAACAAGTATGCGAAGAATGCAAAAGTATGAGCCAAATGATGGCAAATACCAGACCTAACCCTGACCTAACCGGTGTTATCCTCTAAAATATGGATTGAATCCAGGTTTATCTCACAGTTTCAGTGCGGTACCACACTACTCCGTGATCCAAACCAGAAAACGCCCAGGATCTGGCCAACAAGTATGCGAAAAGTGCGAAAGTATGAGCCAGATGATGGCAAATACCAGACCTGACCCTGACCTAACCGGTGTTACCCACTAATATATAGATCGAATCCGGTATCCACTCACTGTTTCAGTGTGGTACCACATTACTGCGTGATCCAAACCAGAAAACGCCCAGGATCAGGCCAACAAGTTTGCGAAAAATGCGAAAGCATGAGCCAGATGATGGCAAATACCAGACCTAAGCCAAACCTAACCGGTGTTACCCTCTAAAATATAGATTGTATCCAGGTTTACCTCTCTGTTGCAGTGTGGAACCACATTACTACGTGATCCAAACCAGAAAACGCCCAGGATCTGGCAAATAAGTATGCGAATAATGCGAAAGTATGAGCCAGATGATGGCAAATACCAGACTTATCCCAAACCTAACCGGTGTTACCCCCTAATATATAGATTGAATCCAGGTTTAACTCACTGTTGCAGTGTGGTACCACATTACTGCGTGATCCAAACCAGAAAACGCCCAGGGTCTGGCCAACAAGTATGCGAAAAATGCGAAAGTATGAGCCAGATGATGGCAAATACCAGACCTAACCCTGACCTGACCGGTGTTATCATCTAAACTATAGATTGTATCCAGGTTTAGCTCACTGTTTCAGTGTGGTACCACATTACTACGTTTTCCAAACCAGAATACGCCCAGGATCTGGCCAATAAGTATGCGAATAATGCGAAACTATGAGCCATATGATGGCAAATACCAGACCTAACCCTGACCTAGCCGGTGTTATCCTCCAAAATATAGATTGAATCCAGGTTTAACTCACTGTTTGGGTGTGGTGCGCATTTCTACGTGTTCCAACCCAGAAAACGCCCAGTATCTGGCCAAGAAGTAGGTGAAAAATGCGAAAGTATGAGCCAGATGGTGGCAAATACCAGACCTAACCCTGACCTAACCGGTGTTATCCTCTAAAATATAGATTGAATCCAGGTTTAACTCACTGTTTGGGTGTGGTTCGTATTACTACGTGTTCCAACCCAGAAAACGCCCAGTATCTGGCCAAGAAGTAGGTGAGAAATGCGAAAGTATGAGTCAGATGGTGGCAAATACCAGACCTAACCCTGACCTAACCGGTGTTATCCTCTAAAATATAGATTGAATCTAAGATAAACTCACTGTTTCAGTGTGGTACAACATTACTGCGTGATGCAAACCAGAAAACGCCCAGGTTCTGGCCAAAAAGTATGCGAATAATGCGAAAGCATGAGCCAGATGATGGCAAATACCAGACCTAAGCCAAACCTAACCGGTGTTACCCTCTAAAATATAGATTGTACCCAGGTTTACCACTCTGTTGCAGTGTGGAACCACATTACTACGTGATCCAAACCAGAAAACGCCCAGGATCGGGCAAATAAGTATGCGAATAATGCGAAAGTATGAGCCGGATGATGGCAAATACCAGACCTAACCCAAACCTAACCGGTGTTACCCCCTAATATATAGATCGAATCCAGGATTGCTTCACTGTTTCAGTGCGGTACCACACTACCACCTGATCCAACCCAGAAGACGCCCAGGATCTGGGCAACAAGTATGCGAAAAATGCGAAAGTATGAGCCAGATGATGGCAAATACCAGACCTAACCCTGACCGAACCGGTGTTATCCTCTAAAATATAGATTGAATCCAGGTTTATCTCACTCTTGCAGTGCGGTACCACACTACTACATGATTCAACCCAGAAAACGCTCAGGATCTGGCCAACAAGTATGCGAAAAATGCGAAAGCATGAGCCAGATGATGGCAAATACCAGACCTGACCCTGACATAACCGGTGTTACCCTCTAAAATATAGATTTTATCCAGGTTTAACTCACTGTTGCAGTGTGGAACCACAATACTACGTGATCCAAACCAGAAAACGCTCAGGATCTGGCCAACAAGTATGCGAAAAATGCAAAAATATAAGCCGGATTATGGCAAATACCAGACCTGACCCTGACATAACCGGTGTTATCCTCTAAAATATAGATTGAATCCTGGTTTAACTCACTGTTGCAGTGTGGGACCACATTACTACGTGATCCAATCCAGGGAACGCCCAGGATCTGCCCGTCAAGTATGCGAAAAATGCCAAAGCATGAGCCAGATGATGCCAAATACCAGACCTAACCCTGACCTAACCGGTGTTATCCTCTAAAGTATAGATTGAATCCAGGTTTAACTCACTATTGCAGTGCGGTACCACACTACTACGCGACCCAAATCAGAAAACGCCCAGGATCTGGCCAACAAGTATGCGAAAAATGCGAAAGTATGAGCCAGATGATGGCAAATACCAGACCTAACCCTGACCTAACCGGTGTTATCATCTAAAATATAGATTGAATCCAGGTTTAACTCACTGTTGCAGTGTGGTACCACATTACTGCGTGATGCAAACCAGAAAACGCCCAGGTTCTGGCCAAAAAGTATGCGAATAATGCGAAAGCATGAGCCAGATGATGGCAAATACCAGACCTAAGCCAAACCTAACCGGTGTTACCCTCTAAAATATAGATTGTACCCAGGTTTACCACTCTGTTGCAGTGTGGAACCACATTACTACGTGATCCAAACCAGAAAACGCCCAGGATCTGGCAAATAAGTATGCGAATAATGCGAAAGTATGAGCCGGATGATGGCAAATACCAGACCTAACCCAAACCTAACCGGTGTTACCCCTAATATATAGATCGAATCCAGGATTGCTTCACTGTTTCAGTGCGGTACCACACTACCACCTGATCCAACCCAGAAAACGCCCAGGATCTGGGCAACAAGTATGCGAAAAATGCGAAAGTATGAGCCAGATGATGGCAAATACCAGACCTAACCCTGACCGAACCGGTGTTATCCTCTAAAATATAGATTGAATCCAGGTTTATCTCACTCTTGCAGTGCGGTACCACACTACTACATGATTCAACCCAGAAAACGCCCAGGATCTGGCCAACAAGTATGCGAAAAATGCGAAAGTATGAGCCAGATGATGGCAAATACCAGACCTAACCCTGACCTAACCGGTGTTATCCTCTAAAATATAGATTGAATCCAGGTTTAACTCACTGTTGCAGTGTGGTACCACACTACTACCTGATCCAACCCAGAAAACGCTCACGATCTGGCCAACTGGTATGCGAAAAATGCGAAAGTATAAGCCAGATGATGGCAAATACCCGTCCTAACCCTAACCTAACCGGTGTTATCCTCCAAAATATGGATTGAATCCAGGTTTAACTCACAGTTTCAGTGCGGTACCACACTACTCCGTGATCCAAACCAGAAAACGCCCAGGATCTGGCCAACAAGTATGCGAAAAATGCGAAAGTATAAGCCAGATGATGGCAAATACCAGACCTAACCCTGACCAAACCGATGTTATCCTCTAAAATATAGATTGAATCCAGGATTAACTCACTGTTTCAGTGTGGTACCATATTACTACGTGTTCCAAACCAGAAAATGCCCAGGACCTGGCCATCAACTATGCGAAAAATGCCAAAGCATGAGCCAGATGATGGCAAATACCAGACCTAACCCTGACCTAACCGGTGTTATCCTCTAAAGTATAGTCTGAACCCAGGTTTAACTCACTGTTGCAGTGCGGTACCACACTACTACCTGATCCAACCCAGAAAACGCCCAGGATCTGGCCTACAAGTATGCGAAAAATGCGAAAGTATGAGCCAGATGATGGCAAATACCAGACCTAACCCTGACCTAACCGGTGTTATCCTCTAAAATATAGATTGAATCCAGTTTTAACTCACTGTAGCAGTGTGGTTCCACATTACTACGTGACCCCAACCCAGAAAACGCCCAGGATCTGGCCAATAAGTATGCGAATAATGCGAAACTATGAGCCAGATGATGGCAAATACCAGACCTAACCCTGACCTAGCCGGTGTTATCCTCCAAAATATAGATTGAATCCAGGTTTAACTGACTGTTTGGGTGTGGTGCGCATTACTACGTGTTCCAACCCTGAAAACGCCCAGTATCTTGCCAAGAAGTAGGTGAAAAATGCGAAAGTATGAGCCAGATGGTGGCAAACACCAGACCTAACCCTGACCTAACCGGTGCTATCCTCTAAAATATAGATTGAATCCAGGTTTAACTCACTGTTTGGTTGTGGTGCGCATTACTACGTGTTCCAACCCAGAAAACGCCCAGTATCTTGCCAAGAAGTAGGTGAAAAATGCGATAGTATGAGCCAGATGATGGCCAATACCAGACCTAACCCTGACCAAGCCGGTGTTATCCTCTAAAATATAGATTGAATCTAAGATAAACTCACTGTTTCAGTGTGGTACAACATTACTGCGTGATGCAAACCAGAAAACGCCCAGGTTCTGGCCAAAAAGTATGCGAATAATGCGAAAGCATGAGCCAGATGATGGCAAATACCAGACCTAAGCCAAACCTAACCGGTGTTACCCTCTAAAATATAGATTGTACCCAGGTTTACCACTCTGTTGCAGTGTGGAACCACATTACTACGTGATCCAAACAAGAAAACGCCCAGGATCTGGCAAATAAGTATGCGAATAATGCGAAAGTATGAGCCGGATGATGGCAAATACCAGACCTAACCCAAACCTAACCGGTGTTACCCCCTAATATATAGATCGAATCCAGGATTGCTTCACTGTTTCAGTGCGGTACCACACTACCACCTGATCCAACCCAGAAAACGCCCAGTATCTGGGCAACAAGTATTCGAAAAATGCGAAAGTATGAGCCAGATGATGGCAAATACCAGACCTAACCCTGACCTAACAGGTGTTATCCTCTAAAATATAGATTGAATCCAGGTTTAACTCACTCTTGCAGTGCGGTGCCACACTACTACATGATTCAACCCAGAAAACGCCCAGGATCTGGCCAACAAGTATGCGAAAAAAGCGAAAGTATGAGCCAGATGATGGCAAATACCAGACCTAACCCTGACCTAACCGGTGTTATCCTCTAAAATATAGACTGAATCCAGGTTTAACTCACTGTTGCAGTGTGGTACCACACTACTACCTGATCCAACCCAGAAAACGCTCACGATCTGGCCAACAGGTATGCGAAAAATGCGAAAGTATAAGCCAGATGATGGCAAATGCCAGACCTAACCCTAACCTAACCGGTGTTATCCTCTAAAATATAGATTGAATCCAGGTTTACCTCTCTGTTGCAGTGTGGCACCACATTACTACGTGATCCAAACCAGAAAACGCCCAGGATCTGGCAAATAAGTATGCGAATAATGCGAAAGTATGAGCCAGATGATGGCAAATACCAGACCTAACCCAAACCTAACCGGTGTTACCCCCTAATATATAAATCGAATCCAGGATTGCTTCACCGTTTCAGTGCGGTACCACACTACTACCTGATCCAACCCAGAAAACGCCCAGGATCTGGGCAACAAGTATGTGAAAAATGCGAAAGTTTGAGCCAGATGATGGCTAATACCAGACCTAACCCAAACGTAACCGGTGTTGCCCTCTAATATATAGATCGAATCCAGGATTAGCTCACTGTTTCAGTGTGGTACCACATTACTACGTGATCCAAACCAGAAAACGCCCAGGATCTGGCCAACAAGTATGCGAAAAATGCCAAAGCATGAGCCAGATGATGGCAAATACCAGACATAACCCTGACCTAGACGGTGTTATCCTCTAAAATATAGATTGAATCCAGGTTTACCTCTCTGTTGCAGTGTGGAACCACATTACTACGTGATCCAAACCAGAAAACGCCCAGGATCTGGCAAATAAGTATGCGAATAATGCGAAAGTATGAGCCAGATGATGGCAAATACCAGACCTAACCCAAACCTAACCGGTGTTATCATCTAAAATATAGATTGAATCCAGATTTAACTCACTCTTGCACTCAGGTACCACACTACTACCTGATTCAACCCAGAAATCGCCCAGGATCTGGCCAACAAGTATGCGAAAAATGCGAAAGTATGAGCCAGATGATGGCAAATACCAGACCTAACCCTGACCTAACCGGTGTTATCCTCTAAAATATAGATCGAATCCAGGGCCAACTCACTGTTTTAGTGTGGTACCACATTACTACGTTTTCCAAACCAGAGAACGCCCAGGATCTGCCCATCAAGTATGCGAAAAATGCCAAAGCATGAGCCAGATGATGGCAAATACCAGACCTAACCCTGACCTAACCCGTGTTATCCTCTAAAGTATAGATTGAATCCAGGTTTAACTCACTATTGCAGTGCGGTACCACACTACTACCTGATGCAACCCAGAAAACGCCCAGGATCTGGCCATCAAGTATGCGAAAAATGCGAAAGCATAAGCCAGATGAAGGCAAATACCACACCTAACCCTGACCTAACCGGTGTTAGCCTCTAAAATATAGATTCAATCCAGGTTTAACTCACTCTTGCATTGCGGTACCACACTACTACCTGATTCAACCCAGAAAACGCCCAGGATCTGGCCAACAAGTATGCGAAAAATGCAATAGTATGAGCCAGATGATGGCAAATACCAGACATAACCCAAACGTAACCGGTGTTGCCCTCTAATATATAGATCGAATCCAGGATTAGCTCACTGTTTCAGTGTGGTACCACATTACTACGTGATCCAAACCAGAAAACGCCCAGGATCTGGCCAACAAGTATGCGAAAAATGCGAAAGCATGAGCCAGATGATGGCAAATACCAGACATAACCCTGACGTAGACGGTGTTATCCTCTAAAATGTAGATTGTATCCATGTTTAACTCACTGATGCAGTGTGGAACCACATTACTACGTGATCCAAACCAGTGAACGCCCAGGATCTGGCCAATAAGTATGCGAAAAATGCGAAAGTATGAGCCGGATGATGGCAAATACCAGACCTAACCCTGACCTAACCGGTGTTATCCTCTGAAATATAGATTGAATCCAGGTTTGACTCACTGTTTCAGAGTGGTTCTACATTACTACGTGATCCAAACCAGAAAACGCCCAGGATCTGGCCATCAAGTATGCGAAAAATGCGAAAGCATAAGCCAGATGAAGGCAAATACCACACCTAACCCTGACCTAACCGGTGTTAGCCTCTAAAATATAGATTGAATCCAGGTTTCTCTCACTGTTTGGGTGTGGTGCGCATTACTACGTGTTCCAACCCAGAAAACGCTAAGTATCTGGCCAACAAGTAGGTGAAAAATGCGAAAGTATGAGCCAGATGATGGCAAATACCAGACCTAACCCTGACCTAACCGGTGTTATCCTCTAAAATATAGATTGAATCTAAGATAAACTCACTGTTTCAGTGTGGTACAACATTACTGCGTGATGCAAACCAGAAAACGCCCAGGTTCTGGCCAAAAAGTATGCGAAAAATGCGAAAGCTTGAGCCAGATGATGGCAAATACCAGACCTAAGCCAAACCTAACCGGTGTTACCCTCTAAAATATAGATTGTATCCAGGTTTACCTCTCTGTTGCAGTGTGGAACCACATTACTACGTGATCCAAACCAGAAAACGCCCAGGATCTGGCAAATAAGTATGCGAATAATGCGAAAGTATGAGCCAGATGATGGCAAATACCAGACTTATCCCAAACCTAACCGGTGTTACCCCCTAATATATAGATCGAATCCAGGATTACTTCACTGTTTCAATGCGGTACCACTCTACTACCTCATCCAACCCAGAAAACGCTGAGGATCTGGCGAACAAGTATGCGAAAAATGCGAAAATATTGGCCGGATTATGGCAAATACCAGACCTGACCCTGACATAACCGGTGTTACCCTCTAAAATATAGATTTTATCCAGGTTTAACTCACTGTTGCAGTGTGGAACCACAATACTACGTGATCCAAACCAGAAAACGCTCAGGATCAGGCCAACAAGTATGCGAAAAATGCGAAAATATGAGCCGGATTATGGCAAATACCAGACCTGACCCTGACATAACCGGCGTTATCCTCTAAAATATAGATTTTATCCAGGTTTAACTCACTGTTGCAGTGTGGAACCACAATACTACGCGATCCAAACCAGAAAACGCTCAGGATCAGGCCAACAAGTATGCGAAAAATGCGAAAATATGAGCCGGGTTATGGCAAATACCAGACCTGACCCTGACATAACCGGTGTTATCCTCTAAAATATAGGTCGAATCCAGGATTACTTCACTGTTTCAGTGCGGCACAAAACTACTACCTGATCCAACTATGAAAACGCCCAGGATCTGGCCAACAAGTATGCGAAAAATGCAATAGTATGAGCCAGATGATGGCAAATACCAGACCAAACCCAAACCTAACCGGTGTTACCCACTAATATATAGATCGAATCCGGGATCCACTCACTGTTTCAGTGTGGTACCACATTACTTCGTGATCCAAACCAGAAAACGCCCAGGATCTGGCCAACAAGTATGCGAAAAATGCGAAAGCATTGGCCAGGTGAAGGCAAATACCAGACCTGACCCTGACATAACCGGTGTTATCCTCTAAAATATAGATTGAATCCTGGTTTAACTCACTGTTGCAGTGTGGAACCACATTACTGCGTGATCCAAACCAGAAAACGCCCAGGATCTGGCCAACAAGTATGCGAAAAATGCGAAAGCATGAGCCAGATGATGGCAAATACCAGACCTAACCCTGACCTAACCGGAGTTATCCTCTAAAATATAGGTTGAATGCAGGTTTAACTCACTGTTTCAGTGTGGTACCACATTACTACGTTTTCCAAACCAGAAAACGCCCAGGATCTGCCCATCAAGTATGCGAAAAATGCGAAAATATGAGCCGGATGATGGCAAATACCAAACCTAACCCTGACCTAACCGGTGTTATCCTCTCAAATATAGATTGAATCCAGGATTAACTCACTGTTTCAGTGTGGTACCACATTACTACGTGTTCCAAACCAGAAACTGCCCAGGATCTGGCCAACAAGTATGCGAAAAATGCGAAAATATGAGCCGGATTATGGCAAATACCAGACCTGACCCTGACATAACCGGTGTTACCCTCTAAAATAGAGATTTTATCCAGGTTTAACTCACTGTTGCAGTGTGGAACCACAATACTACGTGATCCAAACCAGAAAACGCCCAGGATCTGGCCAACAAGTATGCGAAAAATGCGAAAGTATGAGCCGGGTTATGGCAAATACCAGACCTGACCCTGACATAACCGGTGTTATCCTCTAAAATATAGATCGAATCCAGGATTACTTCACTGTTTCAGTGCGGTACAAAACTACTACCTGATCCAACTATGAAAACGCCCAGGATCTGGCCAACAAGTATGCGAAAAATGCAATAGTATGAGCCAGATGATGGCAAATACCAGACCAAACCCAAACCTAACCGGTGTTACCCACTAATATATAGATCGAATCCGGGATCCACTCACTGTTTCAGTATGGTACCACATTACTTCGTGATCCAAACGAGAAAACGCCCAGGATCTGGCCAACAAGTATGCGAAAAATGCGAAAGCATTGGCCAGGTGAAGCCAATACCAGACCTAACCCTGACCTAACCGGTGTTATCCTCTAAGGTATAGATTGAATCCAGGTTTAACTCACTGTTGCACTGCGGTACCACACTACTACCTGATCCAAACCCGAAAACGCCCAGGATCTGGCCAACAAGTATGCGAAAAATGCGAAAGCTTGAGCCAGATGATGGCAAATACCAGACCTAAGCCAAACCTAACCGGTGTTACCCTCTAATATATAGATCGAATCCAGGATTACTGCACTGTTTCAGTGCGGTACAAAACTACTACCTGATCCAACTCAGAAAACGCTCAGGATCTGGCCAACAAGTATGCGAAAAAGGGGAAAGTATGAGCCAGATGATGGCAAATACCAGACCTAACCCTGACCTAGACGGTGTTATCCTCTAAAATATAGATTGAATCCAGGTTTACCTCTCTGTTGCAGTGTGGAACCACATTACTACGTGATCCAAACCAGAAAACGCCCAGGATCTGGCAAATAAGTATGCGAATAATGCGAAAGTATGAGCCAGATGATGGCAAATACCAGACCTAACCCAAACCTAACCGGTGTTATCATCTAAAATATAGATTGAATCCAGATTTAACTCACTCTTGCACTCAGGTACCACACTACTACCTGATTCAACCCAGAAATCGCCCAGGATCTGGCCAACAAGTATGCGAAAAATGCGAAAGTATGAGCCAGATGATGGCAAATACCAGACCTAACCCTGACCTAACCGGTGTTATCCTCTAAAATATAGATCGAATCCAGGGCCAACTCACTGTTTTAGTGTGGTACCACATTACTACGTTTTCCAAACCAGAGAACGCCCAGGATCTGCCCATCAAGTATGCGAAAAATGCCAAAGCATGAGCCAGATGATGGCAAATACCAGACCTAACCCTGACCTAACCCGTGTTATCCTCTAAAGTATAGATTGAATCCAGGTTTAACTCACTATTGCAGTGCGGTACCACACTACTACCTGATGCAACCCAGAAAACGCCCAGGATCTGGCCATCAAGTATGCGAAAAATGCGAAAGCATAAGCCAGATGAAGGCAAATACCACACCTAACCCTGACCTAACCGGTGTTAGCCTCTAAAATATAGATTCAATCCAGGTTTAACTTACTCTTGCAGTGCGGTACCACACTACTACCTGATTCAACCCAGAAAACGCCCAGGATCTGGCCAACAAGTATGCGAAAAATGCGTAAGTATGAGCCAGATGATGGCAAATACCAGACATAACCCAAACGTAACCGGTGTTGCCCTCTAATATATAGATCGAATCCAGGATTAGCTCACTGTTTCAGTGTGGTACCACATTACTACGTGATCCAAACCAGAAAACGCCCAGGATCTGGCCAACAAGTATGCGAAAAATGCGAAAGCATGAGCCAGATGATGGCAAATACCAGACATAACCCTGACGTAGACGGTGTTATCCTCTAAAATGTAGATTGTATCCATGTTTAACTCACTGATGCAGTGTGGAACCACATTACTACGTGATCCAAACCAGTGAACGCCCAGGATCTGGCCAATAAGTATGCGAAAAATGCGAAAGTATGAGCCGGATGATGGCAAATACCAGACCTAACCCTGACCTAACCGGTGTTATCCTCTGAAATATAGATTGAATCCAGGTTTGACTCACTGTTTCAGAGTGGTTCTACATTACTACGTGATCCAAACCAGAAAACGCCCAGGATCTGGCCAACAAGTATGCGAAAAATGCGAAAATATGAGCCGGATTATGGCAAATACCAGACCTGACCCTGACATAACCGGCGTTATCCTCTAAAATATAGATTTTATCCAGGTTTAACTCACTGTTGCAGTGTGGAACCACAATACTACGTGATCCAAACCAGAAAACGCTCAGGATCAGGCCAACAAGTATGCGAAAAATGCGAAAATATGAGCCGGGTTATGGCAAATACCAGACCTGACCCTGACATAACCGGTGTTATCCTCTAAAATATAGGTCGAATCCAGGATTACTTCACTGTTTCAGTGCGGCACAAAACTACTACCTGATCCAACTATGAAAACGCCCAGGATCTGGCCAACAAGTATGCGAAAAATGCAATAGTATGAGCCAGATGATGGCAAATACCAGACCAAACCCAAACCTAACCGGTGTTACCCACTAATATATAGATCGAATCCGGGATCCACTCACTGTTTCAGTGTGGTACCACATTACTTCGTGATCCAAACCAGAAAACGCCCAGGATCTGGCCAACAAGTATGCGAAAAATGCGAAAGCATTGGCCAGGTGAAGGCAAATACCAGACCTGACCCTGACATAACCGGTGTTATCCTCTAAAATATAGATTGAATCCTGGTTTAACTCACTGTTGCAGTGTGGAACCACATTACTGCGTGATCCAAACCAGAAAACGCCCAGGATCTGGCCAACAAGTATGCGAAAAATGCGAAAGCATGAGCCAGATGATGGCAAATACCAGACCTAACCCTGACCTAACCGGAGTTATCCTCTAAAATATAGGTTGAATGCAGGTTTAACTCACTGTTTCAGTGTGGTACCACATTACTACGTTTTCCAAACCAGAAAACGCCCAGGATCTGCCCATCAAGTATGCGAAAAATGCGAAAATATGAGCCGGATGATGGCAAATACCAAACCTAACCCTGACCTAACCGGTGTTATCCTCTCAAATATAGATTGAATCCAGGATTAACTCACTGTTTCAGTGTGGTACCACATTACTACGTGTTCCAAACCAGAAACTGCCCAGGATCTGGCCAACAAGTATGCGAAAAATGCGAAAATATGAGCCGGATTATGGCAAATACCAGACCTGACCCTGACATAACCGGTGTTACCCTCTAAAATAGAGATTTTATCCAGGTTTAACTCACTGTTGCAGTGTGGAACCACAATACTACGTGATCCAAACCAGAAAACGCCCAGGATCTGGCCAACAAGTATGCGAAAAATGCGAAAGGATGAGCCGGGTTATGGCAAATACCAGACCTGACCCTGACATAACCGGTGTTATCCTCTAAAATATAGATCGAATCCAGGATTACTTCACTGTTTCAGTGCGGTACAAAACTACTACCTGATCCAACTATGAAAACGCCCAGGATCTGGCCAACAAGTATGCGAAAAATGCAATAGTATGAGCCAGATGATGGCAAATACCAGACCAAACCCAAACCTAACCGGTGTTACCCACTAATATATAGATCGAATCCGGGATCCACTCACTGTTTCAGTATGGTACCACATTACTTCGTGATCCAAACGAGAAAACGCCCAGGATCTGGCCAACAAGTATGCGAAAAATGCGAAAGCATTGGCCAGGTGAAGCCAATACCAGACCTAACCCTGACCTAACCGGTGTTATCCTCTAAGGTATAGATTGAATCCAGGTTTAACTCACTGTTGCACTGCGGTACCACACTACTACCTGATCCAAACCCGAAAACGCCCAGGATCTGGCCAACAAGTATGCGAAAAATGCGAAAGCTTGAGCCAGATGATGGCAAATACCAGACCTAAGCCAAACCTAACCGGTGTTACCCTCTAATATATAGATCGAATCCAGGATTACTGCACTGTTTCAGTGCGGTACAAAACTACTACCTGATCCAACTCAGAAAACGCTCAGGATCTGGCCAACAAGTATGCGAAAAAGGGGAAAGTATGAGCCAGATGATGGCAAATACCAGACCTAACCCTGACCTAACCGGAGTTATCCTCTAAAATATAGGTTGAATCCAGGTTTAACTCACTGTTTCAGTGTGGTACCACATTACTGCGTGATCCAAACCAGAAAACGCCCAGGTTCTGGCCAAAAAGTATGCGAAAAAGGGGAAAGTATGAGCCAGATGATGGCAAATACCAGACCTAACCCTGACCTAACCGGAGTTATCCTCTAAAATATAGGTTGAATCCAGGTTTAACTCACTGTTGCAGTGCGGTACCACACTACTACCTGATCCAACCCAGAAAACGCCCAGGATCTGGCCAACAAGTATGCGAAAAATGCGAAAGTATGAGCCAGATGATGGCAAATACCAGACCTAACCCTGACCTATCCGGTGTTATCATCTAAAATATAGATTGAATCCAGGTTTAACTCACTGTTGCAGTGTGGTACCACACTACTACGAGACACAAACCAGAAAACGCCCAGGATCTGGCCAACAAGTATGCGAATAATGCGAAAGTATGAGCCAGATGATGGCAAATACCAGATCTAACCCTGACCTAACCGGTGTTATCCTCTAAAATATAGATTGAATCTAACCTAAACTCACAGATTCAGTGCGGTACCACACTACTCCGTGATCCAAACCAGAAAACGCCTTTATCTGGCCAACAAGTATGCGAAAAATGCGGAAGCATGAGCCAGATGATGGCAAATACCAGATCTTACCTTAACCTAACCGCTGTTACCCTCTAATATATAGATCGAATCCAGGATTGCTGCACTGTTTCAATGCGGTACCACACTACTACCTCATCCAACCCAGAAAACGCTGAGGATCTGGCCAACAAGTAGGCGAAAAATGCAAAAATATGAGCCGGATTATGGCAAATACCAGACCTGACCCTGACATAACCGGTGTTACCCTCTAAAATATAGATTTTATCCAGGTTTAACTCACTGATGCAGTGTGGAACCACAATACTACGTGAGCCAAACCAGAAAACGCCCAGGATCTGGCCAAGAAGTAGGTGTAAAATGCGAAGGTATGAGCCAGATGGAGGCAAATACCAGACCTAACCCTGACCTGACCGGTGTTATCCTCTAAAATATAGACTGAATCCAGGTTTACCTCTCTGTTGCAGTCTGGAACCACATTACTACGTGATCCAAACCAGAAAACGCCCAGGATCTGGCAAATAAGTATGCGAATAATGCGAAAGTATGAGCCAGATGATGGCAAATACCAGATCTTACCTTAACCTAACCGCTGTTACCCTCTAATATATAGATCGAATCCAGGATTACTTCACTGTTTCAATGCGGTACCACATTACTGCGTGATCCAATCCAGAAAACGCCCAGGATCTGGCCAACAAGTATGCGAAAAATGCGAAAGCATTGGCCAGGTGAAGGCAAATACCAGACCTAACCCTGACCTAACCGGTGTTATCATCTAAACTATAGATTGTATCCAGGTTTAACTCACTGTTGCAGTATGGAACCACATTACTACGTGATCCAAACCAGAAAACGCCCAGGATCTGGCCAAGAAGTAGGTGAAAAATGCGAAGGTATGAGCCAGATGGAGGCAAATACCAGACCTAACCCTGACCTAACCGGTGTTATCCTCTAAAATATAGATTGAATCCAGGTTTACCTCTCTGTTGCAGTCTGGAACCACATTACTACGTGATCCAAAGCAGAAAACGCCCAGGATCTGGCAAATAAGTATGCGAATAATGCGAAAGTATGAGCCAGATGATGGCAAATACCAGACCTAACCCAAACCTAACCGGTGTTACCACCTAATATATAGATCGAATCCAGGATTGGTTCACTGTTTCAGTGCGGTACCACACTACTACCTGATCCAACCCAGAAAACGCCCAGGATCTGGGCAACAAGTATGCGAAGAATGCGAAAGTATGAGCCAGATGATGGCAAATACCAGACCTAAGCCAAACCTAACCGGTGTTACCCTCTAAAATATAGATTGTATCCAGGTTTACCTCTCTGTTGCAGTGTGGAACCACATTACTACGTGATCCAAACCAGAAAACGCCCAGGATCTGGGTAACAAGTATGCGAAAAATGCGAATGTATGAGCCAGATGATGGCAAATACCAGACCTAACCCTGACATAACCGGTGTTATCCTCTAAAATATAGATTGAATCCAGGATTAACTCACAGCTGCAATGCGGTACCACACTACTACCTGATCTAACCCAGAAAACGCCCAGGATCTGGCCAACAAGTATGCGAAAAATGCGAAAGTATGAGCCAGATGATGGCAAATACCAGACCTAACCCTGACCTAACCGGTGTTATCCTCTAAAATATAGATTGAATCCAGGTTTAACTCACTGTTTCAGTGTGGTACCACATTACTACGTGACCCCAACCCAGAAAACGCCCAAGATCTGGCCAACAAGTATACGAAAAATACGAAAGTATGGGCCAGGTGATGGCAAATACCAGACCTAACCCTGACCTAACCAGTGTTATCCTCTAAAATATAGATGTGAATCCAGGATTAGCTCACTGTTTCAGTATGGTACCACATTACTACGTGATCCAAACCAGAAAACGCCCTGGATCTGGCCAATAAGTATGCGAAAAATGCGAAAGTATAAGCCAGATGATGGCAAATACCAGACCTAACACTGACCTAACCGGTGTTATCCTCTAAAATATAGATTGAATCCAGGTTTAACTCACAGTTGCAGTGGGGTACCACACTACTACCTGATCCAACCCAGAAAACGCCCAGGATCTGGCCAACAAGTATGCGAAAAATGCGAAAGTATGAGCCGGATTATGGCAAATACCAGACCTGACCCTGACATAACCGGTGTTACCCTCTAAAATATAGATTTTATCCAGGTTTAACTCACTGTTTCAGTGCGGTACAAAACTACTACCTGATCCAACCCAGAAAACGCTCAGGATCTGGCCAACAAGTATGCGAAAAAGGGGAAAGTATGAGCCAGATGATGGCAAATACCAGACCTAACCCTGACCTAACCGGAGTTATCCTCTAAAATATAGGTTGAATCCAGGTTTAACTCACTGTTTCAGTGTGGTACCACATTACTGCGTGATCCAAACCAGAAAACGCCCAGGTTCTGGCCAAAAAGTATGCGAAAAAGGGGAAAGTATGAGCCAGATGATGGCAAATACCAGACCTAACCCTGACCTAACCGGTGTTATCCTCTAAAATATAGGTTGAATCCAGGTTTAACTCACTGTTTCAGAGTGGTTTTACATTACTACGTGATCCAATCCAGAAAACGCCCAGGTTCTGGCCAACAAGTATGCGAAAAATGCGAAAATATGCGCCGGATTATGGCAAATACCAGACCTGACCCTGACATAACCGGTGTTACCCTCTAAAATATAGATTTTATCCAGGTTTAACTCACTGTTGCAGTGTGGAACCACAATACTACGTGATCCAAACCAGAAAACGCTCAGGTTCTGGCCAACTAGTATGCGAAAAATGCGAAAATATGAGCCAGATGATGGCAAATACCAGACCTGACCCTGACATAACTGGTGTTATCCTGTAAAATATAGATTGAATCCTGGTTTAACTCACTGTTGCAGTGTGGAACCACATTACTACGTGATCCAAACCAGAAAACGCCCAGGATCTGGCCAACAAGTATGCAAAAAATGCGAAAGCATGAGCCAGATGATGGCAAATACCAGACCTAACCCTGACCTAACCGGCGTTATCCTCTAAAATATAGGTTGAATCCAGGTTTAACTCACTGTTTCAGAGTGGTTCTACATTACTACGTGATCCAATCCAGAAAACGCCCAGGTTCTGGCCAACAAGTATGCGAAAAACGGGAAAGCATGAGCCAGATGATGGCCAATACCAGACCTAACCCAAACCTAACCGGTGTTACCCTCTAATATATAGATCGAATTCAGGATTTCTGCACTGTTTCAGTGCGGTAAAAAACTACTACCTGATCCAACTCTGAAAACGCCCAGGATCTGGCCAACAAGTATGCGAAAAATGCAAAAGTATGAGCCAGATGATGGCAAATACCAGACTAAACCCAAACCTAACCGGTGTTACCCATTAATATATAAATCGAATTCGGGATCCACTCACTGTTTCAGTGTGGTACCACATTACTGCGTGATCCAAACCAGAAAACGCCCAGGATCTGCCCATCAAGTATGCGAAAAATGCCAAAGCATGAGCCAGATGATGGCAAATACCAGACCTAACCCTGACCTAACCGGTGTTATCCTCTAAAGTATAGATTGAATCCAGGTTTAACTCACTATTGCAGTGCGGTACCACACTACTACCTGATGCAACCAAGAAAACGCCCAGGATCTGGCCATCAAGTATGCGAAAAATGCGAAAGCATAAGCCAGATGAAGGCAAATACCACACCTAACCCTGACCTAACCGGTGTTATCCTCTAAAATATAGATTGAATCTAACCTAAACTCACAGATTCAGGGCGGTACCACACTACTCCGTGATCCAAACCAGAAAACGCCTCGGATCTGGCCAACAAGTATGCGAAAAATGCGAAAGTATGAGCCAGATGATGGCAAATACCAGACCTAACCCTGACCTAACCGGTGTTATCCTCTAAAATATAGATCGAATCCAGGACCAACTAACTGTTTTAGTGTGGTACCACATTACTACGTTTTCCAAACCAGAAAACGCCCAGGATCTGCCCATCAAGTATGCGAAAAATGCCAAAGCATGAGCCAGATGATGGCAAATACCAGACCTAACCCTGACCTAACCGGTGTTATCCTCTAAAATATAGATTGAATCCAGGCTTAACTCACTGTTGCAGTGCGGTACCACACTACTACCTGATCCAACCCAGAAAACGCCCAGGATCTGGCCAACAAGTATGCGAAAAATGCGAAAGTATGAGCCAGATGATGGCAAATACCAGACCTAACCCTGACCTATCCGGTGTTATCATCTAAAATATAGATTGAATCCAGGTTTAACTCACTGTTGCAGTGTGGTACCACACTACTACGAGACACAAACCAGAAAACGCCCAGGATCTGGCCAACAAGTATGCGAATAATGCGAAAGTATGAGCCAGATGATGGCAAATACCAGACCTAACCCTGACCTAACCGGTGTTATCCTCTAAAATATAGATTGAATCTAACCTAAACTCACAGATTCAGTGCGGTACCACACTACTCCGTGATCCAAACCAGAAAACGCCTCGGATCTGGCCAACAAGTATGCGAAAAATGCGAAAGCATGAGCCAGATGATGGCAAATACCAGATCTTACCTTAACCTAACCGCTGTTACCCTCTAATATGTAGATCGAATCCAGGATTGCTTCACTGTTTCAATGCGGTACCACACTACTACCTCATCCAACCCAGAAAACGCTGAGGATCTGGCCAACAAGTAGGCGAAAAATGCAAAAATATGAGCCGGACTATGGCAAATACCAGACCTGACCCTGACATAACCGGTGTTACCCTCTAAAATATAGATTTTATCCAGGTTTAACTCACTGATGCAGTGTGGAACCACAATACTACGTGAGCCAAACCAGAAAACGCCCAGGATCTGGCCAAGAAGTAGGTGAAAAATGCGAAGGTATGAGCCAGATGGAGGCAAATACCAGACCTAACCCTGACCTAACCGGAGTTATCCTCTAAAATATAGACTGAATCCAGGTTTACCTCTCTGTTGCAGTCTGGAACCACATTACTACGTGATCCAAACCAGAAAACGCCCAGGATCTGGCAAATAAGTATGCGAATAATGCGAAAGTATGAGCCAGATGATGGCAAATACCAGATCTTACCTTAACCTAACCGCTGTTACCCTCTAATATATAGATCGAATCCAGGATTACTTCACTGTTTCAATGCGGTACCACATTACTACGTGATCCAAACCAGAAAACGCCCTGGATCTGGCCAATAAGTATGCGAAAAATGCGAAAGTATAAGCCAGATGATGGCAAATACCAGACCTAACACTGACCTAACCGGTGTTATCCTCTAAAATATAGATTGAATCCAGGTTTAACTCACAGTTGCAGTGGGGTACCACACTACTACCTGATCCAACCCAGAAAACGCCCAGGATCTGGCCAACAAGTATGCGAAAAATGCGAAAGTATGGGCCAGGTGATGGCAAATACCAGACCTAACCCTGACCTAACCAGTGTTATCCTCTAAAATATAGATCGAATCCGGGTTATCTCACTGTTGCAGTGTGGAACCACATTACTACGTGACCCAACCCAGAAAACGCCCAGGATCTGGCCAACAAGTATGCGAAAAATGCGAAAGTATGAGCCAGATGATGGCAAATACCTGACCTAACCCAAACCTAACCGGTGTTACCCTCTAATATATAGGTCGAATCCAGGATTACTTCACTGTTTCTAAGCGGTACCACACTACTACCAGATCCAACCCAGAAATCGCTCAGGATCTGGCCAACAAGTATGCGAAAAATGCGAAAGTATGAGCCAGATGATGGCAAATACCAGACCTAACCCTGACCTAACAGGTGTTATCCTCTAAAATATTGATTGAATCTAAGATAAACTCACTGTTTCAGTGTGGTACCACATTACTGCGAGATCCAAACCAGAAAACGCCCAGGTTCTGGCCAACAAGTATGCGAAAAATGCGTAAGCATGAGCCAGATGATGGCAAATACCAGACCTAACCCAAACCTAACCGCTGTTACCCTCTAAAATATAGATTTTATCCAGGTTTAACTCACTGTTGCAGTGTGGGAACACAACACTACGTGATCCAAACCAGAAAACGCCCAGGATCTGGCAAATAAGTATGCGAATAATGCGAAAGTATGAGGCAGATGACGGCAAATACCAGACCTAACCCAAACCTAACCGGTGTAACCCTCTAATATATAGATCGAATCCAGGATTACTTCACTGTTTCTAAGCGGTACCACACTACTACCAGATCCAACCCAGAAAACGCTCAGGATCTGGCCAACAAGTATGCGAAAAATGCGAAAATATGAGCCGGATTATGGCAAATACCAGACCTGACCCTGACATAACCGGTGTTACCCACTAAAATATAGATTTTATCCAGGTTTAACTCACTGTTGCAGTGTGGAACCACAATACTACGTGATCCAAACCAGGAAACGCCCAGGATCTGGCCAACAAGTATGCGAAAAATGCGAAAATATGAGCCGGATTATGGCAAATACCCGACCTGACCCTGACATAACCGGTGTTATCCTCTAAAATATAGATCGAATCCAGGATTACTTCACTGTTTCAGTGCGGTACAAAACTACTACGTGATCCAAACCAGAAAACGCCCAGGATCTGGCCAACAAGTATGCGAAAAATGCAAAAGTATGAGCCAGATGATGGCAAATACCAGACCAAACCCGAACCTAACCGGTGTTACCCACTAATATATAGATCGAATCCGGGATCCACTCACTGTTTCAGTGTGGTACCACACTACTGCGTGATCCAAACCAGAAAACGCCCAGGATCTGGCCAACAAGTATGCGAAAAATGCGAAGGTATAAGCCAGATGATGGCAAATACCAGACCTAACCCTGACCTAACCGGTGTTATCCTCTAAAATATAGATTGAATCCAGGATTAACTCACTGTTTCAGTGTGGTACCACATTACTACGTGTTCCAAACCAGAAACTGCACAGGATCTGGCCAACAAGTATGCGAAAAATGCGAAAATATGAGCCGGATTATGGCAAATACCAGACCTGACCCTGACATAACCGGTGTTACCCTCTAAAATAGAGATTTTATCCATGTTTAGCTCACTGTTGCAGTGTGAAACCACAATACTACGTGATCCAAACCAGAAAACGCCCAGGATCTGGCCAACAAGTATGCGAAAAATGCGAAAGTATGAGCCAGATGATGGCAAATGCCAGACCTAACCCTGACCTAACCGGTGTTATCCTCTAAAATATAGATCGAAACCAGGATTAGCTCACTGTTGCAGTGTGGTACCACATTACTACGTGACCCCAACCCAGAAAACGCCCAGGATCTGGCCAACAAGTATGCGTAAAATGCGAAAGTATGAGCCAGATGATGGCAAATACCAGACCTAACCCTAACCTAACCGGTGTTATCCTCTAAAATATAGATTGAATCCAGGTTTAACTCACTGTTGCAGTGCGGTACCACACTACTACCTGATCCAACCCAGAAAACGCCCAGGATCTGGCCAACAAGTATGCGAAAAATGCGAAAGTATGAGCCAGATGATGGCAAATACCAGACCTAACCCTGACCTAACCGGTGTTGTCCTCTAAAATATAGATCGAAACCAGGATTAGCTCACTGTTGCAGTGTGGCACCACATTACTACGTGACCCCAACCCAGAAAACGCCCAGGATCTGGCCAACAAGTTTGCGAAAAATGCGAAAGTATGAGCCAGATGATGGCAAGTACCAGACCTAACCCTGACCTAACAGGTGTTATCCTCTAAAATATAGATTGTATCCAGGTTTAACTCACTGTTGCAGCGTGGAACCACACAACTACGTGTTCAAAACAAGAAAACGCCCAGGATCTGGCCAACAAGTATGCGAAAAATGCGAAAGTATGAGCCAGATGATGGTAAATACCAGAACTGACCCTGTCCTAACCGGAGTTATCCTCTAAAATATACATTGAATCCAGGTTTACTCACTGTTTCAGAGTGCTTCTACATTACTACGAGATCCAAACCAGAAAACGCCCAGGATCTGGCCAACAAGTATGCGAAAAATGCGAAAGCATGAGCCAGATGATGGCAAATACCTGACCTAACCCAAACCTAACCGGTGTTACCCTCTAATATATAGGTCGAATCCAGGATTACTTCACTGTTTCTAAGCGGTACCACACTACTACCAGATCCAACCCAGAAATCGCTCAGGATCTGGCCAACAAGTATGCGAAAAATGCGAAAGTATGAGCCAGATGATGGCAAATACCAGACCTAACCCTGACCTAACAGGTGTTATCCTCTAAAATATTGATTGAATCTAAGATAAACTCACTGTTTCAGTGTGGTACCACATTACTGCGAGATCCAAACCAGAAAACGCCCAGGTTCTGGCCAACAAGTATGCGAAAAATGCGAAAGCATGAGCCAGATGATGGCAAATACCAGACCTAACCCAAACCTAACCGTTGTTACCCTCTAAAATATAGATTTTAACCAGGTTTAACTCACTGTTGCAGTGTGGAAACACAACACTACGTGATCCAAACCAGAAAACGCCCAGGAACTGGCAAATAAGTATGCGAATAATGCGAAAATATGAGGCAGATGTTGGCAAATACCAGACCTAACCCAAACCTAACCGGTGTAACCCTCTAATATATAGATCGAATCCAGGATTACTTCACTGTTTCTAAGCGGTACCACACTACTACCGGATCCAACCGAAAAAACGCTCAGGATCTGGCCAACAAGTATGCGAAAAATGCGAAAATATGAGCCGGATTATGGCAAATACCATACCTGACCCTGACCTAACCGGTGTTACCCACTAAAATATAGATTTTATCCAGGTTTAACTCACTGTTGCAGTGTGGAACCACAATACTACGTGATCCAAACCAGGAAACGCCCAGGATCTGGCAGACAAGTATGCGAAAAATGCGAAAATATGAGCCGGATTATGGCAAATACCAGACCTGACCCTGACCTAACCGGTGTTACCCACTAATATATAGATCGAATCCAGGTTTAGCTCACTGTTGCAGTGTGGAACCACATTACTACGTGATCCAAACCAGAAAACGCCCAGGATCTGGGTAACAAGTATGCGAAAAATGCGAATGTATGAGCCAGATGATGGCAAATACCAGACCTAACCATGACATAACCGGTGTTATCCTCTAAAATATAGATTGAATCCAGGATTATCTCACTGTTTCAGTGTGGTACCACATTACTACGTGTTACAAACCAGAAAATTCCCAGGATCTGACCATCAACTATGCGAAAAAAGCCAAAGCATGAGCCAGATGATGGCAAATACCAGACCTAACCCTGACCTAACCGGTGTTATCCTCTAAAATATAGATTGAATCCAGGTTTAACTCACAGCTGCAATGCGGTACCACACTACTACCTGATCTAACCCAGAAAACGCCCAGGATCTGGCCAAAAAGTATGCGAAAAATGCGAAAGTATGAGCCAGATGATGGCAAATACCAGACCTAACCCTGACCTAACCGGTGTTATCCTCTAAAATATAGATTGTATCCAGGTTTAACTCACTGTTGCAGTGTGGTACCACATTACTACGTGACCCCAACCCAGAAAACGCCCAAGATCTGGCCAACAAGTATACGAAAAATACGAAAGTATGGGCCAGGTGATGGCAAATACCAGACCTAACCCTGACCTAACCAGTGTTATCCTCTAAAATATAGATGTGAATCCAGGATTAGCTCACTGTTTCAGTATGGTACCACATTACTACGTGATCCAAACCAGAAAACGCCCAGGATCTGGCCAACAAGTATGCGAAAAATGCGAAAGTATAAGCCAGATGATGGCAAATACCAGACCTATCCCTGACCTAACCGGTGTTATCCTCTAAAATATAGATTGAATCCAGGTTTAACTCACAGTTGCAGTGGGGTACCACACCACTACCTGATCCAACCCAGAAAACGCCCAGGATCTGGCCAACAAGTATGCGAAAAATGCGAAAGTATGAGCCAGATGATGGCAAATACCGGACCTAACCTTGACCTAACCGGTGTTATCCTCTAAAATATAGATTGAATCCAGGTTTAACTCACTGTTGCAGTGTGGTACCACATTACTACGTGACCCCAACCCAGAAAACGCCCAGGATCTGGCCAACAAGTATGCGAAAAATGCGAAAGTATGGGCCAGATGATGGCAAATACCAGACCTAACCCTGACCTAACCAGTGTTATCCTCTAAAATATAGGTCGAATCCGGGTTTAACTCACTGTTGCAGTGTGGAACCACATTACTACGTGACCCAACCCAGAAAACGCCCAGGATCTGGCCAACAAGTATGCGAAAAATGCGAAAGTATGAGCCAGATGATGGCAAATACCTGACCTAACCCAAACCTAACCGGTGTTACCCTCTAATATATAGGTCGAATCCAGGATTACTTCACTGTTTCTAAGCGGTACAAAACTACTACGTGATCCAAACCAGAAAACGCCCAGGATCTGGCCAACAAGTATGCGAAAAATGCAAAAGTATGAGCCAGATGATGGCAAATACCAGACCAAACCCGAACCTAACCGGTGTTACCCACTAATATAAAGATCGAATCCGGGATCCACTCACTGTTTCAGTGTGGTACCACACTACTGCGTGATCCAAACCAGAAAACGCCCAGGATCTGGCCAACAAGTATGCGAAAAATGCGAAAGTATAAGCCAGATGATGGCAAATACCAGACCTAACCCTGACCTAACCGGTGTTATCCTCTAAAATATAGATTGAATCCAGGATTAACTCACTGTTTCAGTGTGGTACCACATTACTACGTGTTCCAAACCAGAAACTGCCCAGGATCTGGCAAATAAGTATGCGAATAATGCGAAAATATGAGGCAGATGTTGGCAAATACCAGACCTAACCCAAACCTAACCGGTGTAACCCTCTAATATACAGATCGAATCCAGGATTACTTCACGGTTTCAGTGCGGTACAAAACTACTACGTGATCCAAACCAGAAAACGTCCAGGATCTGGCCAACAAGTATGCGAAAAATGCAAAAGTATGAGCCAGATGATGGCAAATACCAGACCAAACCCGAACCTAACCGGTGTTACCCACTAATATATAGATCGAATCCGGGATCCACTCACTGCTTCAGTGTGGTACCACACTACTGCGTGATCCAAACCAGAAAACGCCCAGGATCTGGCCAACAAGTATGTGAAAAATGCGAAAGTATAAGCCAGATGATGGCAAATACCAGACCTAACCCTGACCTAACCGGTGTTATCCTCTAAAATATAGATTGAATCCAGGATTAACTCACTGTTTCAGTGTGATACCACATTACTACGTGTTCCAAACAAGAAACTGCCCAGGATCTGGCCAACAAGTATGCGAAAAATGCGAAAATATGAGCCGGATCATGGCAAATACCAGACCTGACTCTGACCTAACCGGTGTTATCCTCTAAAATATAGATCGAAACCAGGATTAGCTCACTGTTGCAGTGTGGTACCACATTACTACGTGACCCCAACCCAGAAAACGCCCAGGATCTGGCCAACAAGTATGCGAAAAATGCGAAAGTATGAGCCAGATGATGGCAAATACAAGACCTAACCCTAACCTAACCGGTGTTATCCTCTAAAATATAGATTGAATCCAGGTTTAACTCACTGTTGCAGTGCGGTACCACACTACTACCTGATCCAACCCAGAAAACGCCCAGGATCTGGCCAACAAGTATGCGAAAAATGCGAAAGTATGAGCCAGATGATGGCAAATACCAGACCTAACCCTGACCTAACCGGTGTTATCCTCTAAAATATAGATCGAAACCAGGATTAGCGCACTGTTGCAGTGTGGTACCACATTACTACGTGACCCCAACCCAGAAAACGCCCAGGATCTGGCCAACAAGTATGCGAAAAACGCGAAAGTATGAGCCAGATGATGGCAAGTACCAGACCTAACCCTGACCTAACCGGTGTTATCGTCTAAACTATACATTGTATCCAGGTTTAACTCACTGTTGCAGTGTGGAACCACATTACTACGTGATCCAAACCAGAAAACGCCCAGGATCTGGCCAATAAGTATGCGAATAATGCGAAACTGTGAGCCAGATGATGGCAAATACCAGACCTAACCCTGACCTAGCCGGTGTTATCCTCCAAAATATAGATGGAATCCAGGTTTAACTCACAGTTTCAGTGCGGTACCACACTACTCCGTGATCCAAACCAGAAAACGCCAAGGATCTGACCAACAAGTATGCGAAAAATGCGAAAGTATGAGCCAGATGATGGCAAATACCAGACCTAACCCTGACCTAGCCGGTGTTATCCTCTAAAATGTAGATTGAATCCGGGTTTAACTCACTGTTGCAGTGCGGTACCACACTACTACCTGATCCAACCCAGAAGTCGCCCAGGACCTGGCCAACAAGTACGCGAAAAATGCGAAAGTATGAGCCAGATGATGGCAAATACCAGACCTGACCCTGACCTAACCGGTGTTATCCTCTAAAATATAGATTGAACCCAGGTTTGATTCACTGTTTCAGAGTGGTTCTACATTACTACGAGATCCAAACCAGAAACGGCCCAGGATCTGGCCAACAAGTATGCGAAAAATGCGAATGCATGAGCCAGATGATGGCAAATACCTGACCTAATCCAAGCCTAACCGGTGTTACCTTCTAATATATAGATCGAATCCAGGATTACTTCACTGTTTCAGTGCGGTACCACACTACTCCCTGATCCAACCCAGAAAACGCCCAGGATCTGGCAAACATGTATGCGAAAAATGCGAAAGTATGAGCCAGATGATGGCAAATCCCAGACCTAACCCTGACCTAACCGGTGTTATCCTCTAAAATATTGGTCGAATCCAGGTTTAACCCACTGTTTCAGAGTGGTACCACATTACTGCGAGATCCAAACCAGAAAGCGCCCAGGTTCTGGTCAACAAGTATGCGAAAAATGCGAAAGCATGAGCCAGATGATGGCAAATACCAGACCTAACCCAAACCTAACCGTTGTTACCCTCTAAAATATAGATTTTATCCAGGTTTAACTCACTGTTGCAGTGTGGAACCACAATACTACGTGATCCAAACCAGAAAACGCCCAGGATCTGGCAAATAAGTATGCGAATAATGCGAAAGTATGAGGCAGATGATGGCAAATACCAGACATAACCCAAACCTAACCGGTGTTATCCTTTAATATATAGATCGAATCCAGGATTACTTCACTGTTTCAATGCGGTACCACACTACTACCTTATCCAACCCAGATAACGCTCAGGATCTGGCAAACAAGTATGCGAAAAATGCGAAAATATGAGCCGGATTATGGCAAATACCACACCTGACCCTGACATAACCGGTGTTACCCACTAATATATATATCGAATCCGGGATCCACTCACTGTTTCAGTGTGGTACCACATTACTGCGTGATCCAAACCAGAAAACGCCCAGGATCTGGCCAACAAGTATGCGGATAATGCGAAAGTATGAGCCAGATGATGGCAAATACCAGACCTAACCCTGACCTAACTGGTGTTAACCTCTAAAATATAGACCGAATCCAGGATCAACTCACTGTTTCAGTGTGGTACCACATTACTACGTTTTCCAAACCAGAAAACGCCCAGGATCTGCCCATCAAGTATGCGAAAAAAGCCAAAGCATGAGCCGGATTATGGCAAATACCAGACCTGACCCTGACATAACCGGTGTTATCCTCTAAAATATAGATCGAATCCGGGATTACATCACTGTTTCAGTGCGGTACCACACTACTACCTGATCCAACCCAGAAAACGCCCAGGATCTGGCCAACAAGTATGTGAAAAATGCGCAAGTATGAGCCAGATGATGGCAAATACCAGACCTAACCATGACCTAACCGGTGTTATCCACTAAAATATTGATTGAATCTAAGATAAACTCACTGTTTCAGTGTGGTACCACATTACTGCGAGATCCAAACCAGAAAACGCCCAGGTTCTGGCCAACAAGTATGCGAAAAATGCGAAAGCATGAGCCAGATGATGGCAAATACCAGACCTAACCCAAACCTAACCGTTGTTACCCTCTAAAATATAGATTTTATCCAGGTTTAACTCACTGTTGCAGTGTGGAACCACAATACTACGTGATCCAAACCAGAAAACGCCCAGGATCTGGCAAACAAGTATGCGAAAAATGCGAAAGTATGAGCCAGATGATGGCAAATACCAGACCTAACCGGTGTTATCCTCTAAAATATAGATTGAATCCAGGTTTAACTCACTGTTGCAGTGTGATACCACATTACTACGTGACCCCAACCCAGAAAACGCCCAGGATCTGGCCAACAAGTATGCGAAAAATGCGAAAGTATGGGCCAGATGATGGCAAATACCAGACCTAACCCTGACCTAACCAGTGTTATCCTCTAAAATATAGATCGAATCCAGGATTAGCTCACTGTTTCTGTGCGGTACCACACTACTCCGTGATCCAAACCAGAAAACTCCCAGGATCTGGCCAACAAGTATGCGAAAAATGCGAAGGTATAAGCCAGATGATGGCAAATACCAGACCTAACCCTGACCTAACCGGTGTTATCCTCTAAAATATAGATTGAATCCAGGATTAACTCACTGTTTCAGTGTGGTACCACATTACTACGTGTTCCAAACCAGAAAAAGCCCAGGATCTGGCCATCAACTATGCGAAAAAAGCCAAAGCATGAGCCAGATGATGGCAAATACCAGACCTAACCCTGACCTAACCGGTGTTATCCTCTAAAATATAGATTGAATCCAGGTTTAACTCACAGTTGCTGTGCGGTACCACACTACTCCGTGATCCAAACCAGAAAACGCCCAGGATCTGGCCAACAAGTATGCGAAAAATGCGAAAGTATAAGCCAGATGATGGGAAATACCAGACCTAACCCTGACATAACCGGTGTTATCCTCTAAAATATAGATTGAATCTATGATAAACTCACTGTTTCAGGGTGGTACAACATTACTGCGTGATGCAAACCTGAAAACGCCCAGGATCTGGCCAACAAGTATGCGAAAAATGCGAAAGCATAAGCCAGATGATGGCAAATACATGACGTAACCCAAACCTAACAGGTGTTACCCTCTAACATATAGATCGAATACGGGATTGCTTCTCTGTTTCAGTGCGGTACCACACTACTACCTGATCCAAACCAGAAAACGCCGAGGATCTGGCCATCAACTATGCGAAAAATGCCAAAGCATGAGCCAGATGATGGCAAATACCAGACCTAACCCTGACCTAACCGGTGTTATCCTCTAAAATAAAGATTGTATCCAGGTTTAACTCACTGTTGCAGTGCGGTACTGCACTACTACCTGATCCAACCCAGAAAACGCCCAGGATCTGGCCAACAAGTATGCGAAAAATGCGAAAGTATGAGACAGATGATGGCAAATATCAGACCTGACCCTGACCTAACCGGTGTTATCCTCTAAAATATAGATGGAATCCAGGTTTAACTCACTGTTTCAGAGTGGTTCTCCATTACTACGGGATCCGAACCAGAAAACGCCCAGGATATGGCCAACAAGTATGCCAAAAATGCCAAAGCATGAGCCAGATGATGGCAAATACCAGACCTAACCCAAACCTAACCGGTGTTACCCTCTAATATATAGATCGAATCCAGGTATGCTTCACTGTTTCAGTGCGGTACCACACTACTCCCTGATCCAACCCAGAAAACGCCCAGGATCTGGCCAACAAGTATGCGAAAAATGCGACATCATGGGCCAGATGATGGCAAATACCAGACCTAACCCTGACCTAACCGGTGTTATCCTCTAAAATATAGATTGAATCCAGGCTTAACTCACTGTTGCAGTGCGGTACCGCGCTACTACCTGATCCAACCCAGAAAACGCCCTGGATCTGGCCAACAAGTATGCGAAAAATGCGAAAGTATGAGCCAGATGATGGCAAATACCAGACCTAACGTTGACCTAACCGGTGTTATCCTCTAAAATATAGATGGAATCCAGGTTTAACTCACTGTTTCAGAGTGGTTCTCCATTACTACGGGATCCGAACCAGAAAACGCCCAGGATATGGCCAACAAGTATGCCAAAAATGCCAAAGCATGAGCCAGATGATGGCAAATACCAGACCTAACCCAAACCTAACCGGTGTTACCCTCTAATATATAGATCGAATCCAGGTATGCTTCACTGTTTCAGTGCGGTACCGCACTACTACCTGATCCAACCCAGAAAACGCCCAGGATCTGGCCAACAAGTATGCGAGAAATGCGAAAATATGAGCCAGATGATGGCAAATACCAGACTTCACCCTGACCTAACCGGTGTTATTCTCTAAAATATTGATTGAATCCAAGATAAGCTCACTGTTTCAGTGTGGTACCACATTACTGCGAGATCCAGCCCAGAAAACGCCCAAGATCTGGCCAACAAGTATGCGAAAAATGCGAAAATATGAGCCAGATTATGGCAAATACCAGACCTAACCCTGACCTAACCGGTGTTATCCTCTAAAATATAGATTGAATCCAGGTTTAACTCGCTGTTGCTGTGTGGAACCACATTACTACGTGATCCAAACCAGAAAACGCCCAGGATCTGGCCAACAAGTATGCGAAAAATGCGACATCATGGGCCAGATGATGGCAAATACCAGACCTAACCCTGACCTAACCGGTGTTATCCTCTAAAATATAGATTGAATCCAGGCTTAACTCACTGTTGCAGTGCGGTACCGCGCTACTACCTGATCCAACCCAGAAAACGCCCTGGATCTGGCCAACAAGTATGCGAAAAATGCGAAAGTATGAGCCAGATGATGGCAAATACCAGACCTAACGTTGACCTAACCGGTGTTATCCTCTAAAATATAGATTGAATCTAAGATAAACCCGCTGTTTCAGTGCGGTACCACATTACTGCGAGATCCAAACCAGAAAACGCCCAGGTTCTGGCCAACAAGTATGCGAAAAATGCGAAAGCATGAGACAGATGATGGCAAATACCAGAACTGACCCTGACCTAACCGGTGTTATCCTCTAAAATATTGATTGAATCCAGGTTTAACTCACTGCTTCAGATTGGTACCACATTACTACCTGATCCAACCCAGAAAACGCCCAAGATCTGGTCAACGAGTATGCGAAAAATGCGAAAATATGAGCCAGATTATGGCAAATACCAGACCTAACCCTGACCTAACCGGTGTTATCCTCTAAAATACAGATTGAATCCAGGTTTAACTCACTGTTGCAGCGTGGAACCAAATTACTACGTGATCCAAACCAGAAAACGCCCAGTATCTGGCGAACAAGTATGCGAAAAATGCGAATGTATGAGCCAGATGATGGCAAATACCAGACCTAACCCTGACCTAACCGGTGTTATCCTCTAAAATATAGATAGAATCCAGGTTTGACTCACTGTTTCAGTGTGGTACCACATTACTACGTTTTCCAAACCAGAAAACGCCCGGAATCTGTCCATCAAGTATGCGAAAAATGCCAAAGCATGAGCCAGATGATGACAAATACCAGGCCTAGCCCTGACCTAACCGGTGTTATCCTCTAAAGTATAGATTGAATCCAGGTTTAACTCACTGTTGCAGTGCGGTACCACACTACTACCTGATCCAAACCAGAAAACGCCCAGGTTCTGGCGAACAAGTATGCGAAAAATGCGAATGTATGAGCCAGATGATGGCAAATACCAGACCTAACCCTGACCTAACCGGTGTTATCCTCTAAAATATAGATTGAATCCAGCTTTGACTCACTGTTTCAGTGTGGTACCACATTACTATGTTCTCCAAACCAGAAAACACCCAGGATCTGCCCATCAAGTATGCGAAAAATGCCAAAGCATGAGCCAGATGATGGCAAATACCAGACCTAACCCTGACCTAGCCGGTGTTATCATCTAAAATATAGATTGAATCCAGGTTTAACGCACAGTTTCTGTACGGTACCACACGACTCCGTAATCCAAACCAGAAAACGCCCAGGATCTGGCCAACAAGTATGCGAAAAATGCGAAACTATAAGCCAGATGATGGCAAATACCAGACCTAACCCTGACCTAGCCGGTGTTATCATCTAAAATATAGATTGAATCCAGGTTTAACTCACAGTTTCTGTACGGTACCACACGACTCCGTGATCCAAACCAGAAAACGCCCAGGATCTGGCGAACAGGTATGCGAAAAATGCGAAATTATGGGCCAGATGATGGCAAATACCAGACCTCACCCCGACCTAACCGGTGTTATCCTCTAAAATATAGATCGAATCCAGGATCAACTCACTGTTTCAGTGTGGTACCACATTACTACGTTTTCCAAACCAGAAAACGCCCAGGATCTGGCCATCAAGTATGTGAAAAATGCGAAGGCATGAGCCAGGTGATGGCAAATACCAGACCTAACCCTGACCTAACCGGTGTTATCCTCTAAAATATGGATTGAATCCAGGTTTAACTCACAGTTTCAGTGCGGTACCACACTTCTCCGTGATCCAAACCAGAAATCGCCCTGGACCTGGCCAAGAAGTATTTTTTTTTTTTTTTTTTTTTTTTTGTCGTGGGGAAAATCTTCGAAAGACTCCCTCCCTCCTCCTTGGGGAGAGGTGGGAGGGGTGTGTGGGATTCCCCGCGCCCGTACAACGACAGGCGCGGGACCTACCCACTAAAAACCCCACGGTGACCCTTCGGCACGCTTTGGGAGGATACCGGGAATCGCTCGAAGCATTCTTCCGGTATCCTCCCCGTGGCCAAGAAGTATGCGAAAAATGCGAATGTATGAGCCAGATGATGGCAAATACCAGACCTAACCCAAACCTAACCGGTGTTGCCCTCTAATATATAGATCGAATCCAGGATTATCTCACTGTTTCAGTGTGGTACCACATTACTGCGTGATCCAAACCAGAAAACGCCCAGGTTCTGGCCAACAAGTATGCGAAAAATGCGAAAGCATGAGCCAGATGACGGCAAATACATGACGTAACCCAAACCTAACAGGTGTTACCCTCTAACATATAGATCGAATACGGGATTGCTTCTCTGTTTCAGTGCGGTACCACACTACTACCTGATCCAACCCAGAAAACGCCGAGGATCTGGCCATCAACTATGCGAAAAATGCCAAAGCATGAGCCAGATGATGGCAAATACCAGACCTAACCCTGACCTAACCGGTGTTATCCTCTAAAATATAGATTCAATCCAGGTTTAACTCACTGTTGCAGTACAGTACCGCGCTACTACCTGATCCAACCCAGAAAACGCCCGGGATCTGGCCATCAAGTATGCGAAAAATGCGAAAGTATGAGCCACATGATGGCAAATACCAGACGTAACCCTGACCTAACCGGTGTTATCCTCTAAAATATAGATTGAATCCAGGTTTAACTCACTGTTGCAGTACGGTACCGCGCTACTACCTGATCCAAACCAGAAAACGCCGAGGATCTGGCCAACAAGTATGCGAAAAATGCGAAAGTATGAGACAGATGATGGCAAATATCAGACCTGACCCTGACCTAACCGGTGTTATCCTCTAAAATATAGATGGAATCCAGGTTTAACTCACTCTTTCAGAGTGGTTCTCCATTACTGCGAGATCCGAACCAGAAAACGCCCAGGATATGGCCAACAAGTATGCCAAAAATGCGAAAGTATGAGCCAGATTATATCAAATACCAGACCTAACCCAAACCTAACCGGTGTTACCCTCTAATATATAGATCGAATCCGGGATTGCTTCTCTGTTTCAGTGCGGTACCACACTACTACCTGATACAACCCTGAAAACGCCCAGGATCTGGCAAACAAGTATGCGAAAAATGCGAAAGTATGAGCCAGATGATGGCAAATACCAGACCTAACCCAAACCTAACCGGTGTTACCCTCTAATATATAGATCGAATCCAGGTATGCTTCACTGTTTCAGTGCGGTACCACACTACTCCCTGATCCAACCCAGAAAACGCCCAGGATCTGGCCAACAAGTATGCGAAAAATGCGAAATCATGAGCCAGATGATGGCAAATACCAGACCTAACCCAAACCTAACCGGTGTTACCCTCTAATATATAGATCGAATCCAGGTATGCTTTCACTGTTTCAGTGCGGTACCACACTACTCCCTGATCCAACCCAGAAAACGCCCAGGATCTGGCAAACAAGTATGCGAAAAATGCGAAAGTATGAGCCAGATGATGGCAAATACCAGACCTAACCCAAACCTAACCGGTGTTACCCTCTAATATATAGATCGAATCCAGGATTGCTTCTCTGTGTCAGTGCGGTACCACACTACTACCTGATCCAACCCAGAAATCGCCCAGGATCTGGCCAAAAGTTTGCGAAAAATGCGATAGTATGAGGCAGACGATGGCAAATACCAAACCTAACCCTGACCTAACCGGTGTTATCCACTAGAATATAGATCGAAACCAGGATCAACTCACTGTTTCAGAGTGGTACCACATTACTACCTGACACAACCCTGAAAACGCCCAGGATCTGGCCAACAAGTATGCGAAAAATGCGAAGGTATGAGCCAGATGATGGCAAATACCAGACCTAACCCTGACCTAACCGGTGTTATCCTCTAAGATATAGATTCAATCCAGGTTTAACTCACTGTTGCAGTGTGGTACCACATTACTACAAGACCCAAACCAGAAAATGACCAGGATCTGGCCAACAAGTATGCGAACAATGTGTTAGTATGAGCCAGATTATGGAAAATACCTGACCAAACCCTGACCTAACCGGTGTTATCCTCTAAAATATAGATTGAATCCTGGTTTAACCAACTGTTTCAGTGTGGTACCACATTACTACGTGATCCAAACCAGAAATCGCCCTGGATCTGGCCATCCAGTATGCGAAAAATGCGAAAGTATGAGGCAGACGATGGCAAATACCAGACCTAACCCTGACCTAACCGGTGTTTTCCTCTAAAGAATTGATCGGACCCCGGTTTAACCCGCTGCTTCATTGTGATTCCACATTACTACGTGACCCATACCAGATAAAGCCCAGGATCTGGCCAACATTTATACGAAATATGCGAAAGTATGGGCCAGATTATATCAAATACCAGACCTAACCCAAACCTAACCGGTGTTACCCTCTAATATATAGATCGGATCCGGGATTGCTTCTCTGTTTCAGTGCGGTACCACACTACTACCTGACACAACCCTGAAAACGCCCAGGATCTGGCCAACAAGTATGCGAAAAATGCGCAAGTATGAGCCAGATGATGGCAAATACCAGACCTAACCATGACCTAACCGGTGTTATCCACTAAAATATTGATTGAATCTAAGATAAACTCACTGTTTCAGTGTGGCATCACACTACTACGTGATCCAACCCAGAAATCGCCCAGGATCTGGCCAAAAAGTATGCGAAAAATGTGTTAGTATGAGCCAGATTATGGAAAATACCTGACCTAACCCTGACCTAACCGGTGTTATCCTCTAAAATATAGATTGAATCCTGGTTTAACCAACTGTTTCAGTGTGGTACCACATTACTACGTGATCCAAACCAGAAATCGCCCTGGATCTGGCTATCCAGTATGCGAAAAATGCGAGAGTATGAGGCAGACGATGGCAAACACCAGACCTAACCCTGAGCTAACCGGTGTTTTCCTCTAAAGAATTGATCGGACCCCGGTTTAACCCGCTGCTTCACTGTGATTCCACATTACTACGTGACCCATACCAGATAAAGCCCAGGATCTGCCCAACATTTATACGAAATATGCGAAAGTATGGGCCAGATTATATCAAATACCAGACCTAACCCAAACCTAACCGGTGTAACCCTATAATATATAGATCGAATCCGGGATCGCTTCTCTGTTTCAGTGCGGTACCACATTACTACCTGATCCAACCCAGAAAACGCCCAGGATATGGCCCACAAGTATGCGAAGAATGCGAATGTATGGGCCAGATGATGGCAAATACCAGACCTTAGCCTGACCTAACCGGTGTTATCCTCTAAGATATAGATTCAATCCAGGTTTAACTCACTGTTGCAGTGTGGTACCACAATACTACGGAACCCAAACCAGAAAACGACCAGGATCTGGCCAAGAAGTATGCGAAAAATGCGAAAGATGATGGCAAATACCAGACCTAACCCTGACCTATCCGGTGTTATCCTCTAAAATATAGATCGAATCCAGGATCAACTCACTGTTTCAGTGTGGTACCACATTACTACCTGATCCAAACCAGAAAACGCGCAGGATCTGGCCAACAAGTATGCGAAAAATGCGAAAGCATGAGCCAGATGATGGCAAACACCAGACCTAACCCAAACCTAACCGGTGTTACCCTCTAATATATAGATCGATTCCGGGATTGCTTCTCTGTTTCAGTGCGGTACCAGACTACTACCTGATCAAACCCAGAAAACGCCCAGGATATGGCCCACAAGTATGCGAAAAATGCGAAAGTATGGGCCAGATGATGGCAAATACCAGACCTCACCCCGACCTAACCGGAGTTATCCTTTAAAATATAGATCTGACCCAGGTTTAACTCACTGTTTCAGTGTGGTACCACATTACTACGTGATCCATAACAGATAACGCCCTGGATCTGGCCAGCAAGTGGGCGAAAAATGCGAAAGTATGGGCCAGATCAAGGCAAATACCATACCTAACCAAGACCTAACCGGTGTTATCCTCTAAAGAATTGATCGGACCCCGGTTTAACCCGCTGTTTCATTGTGGTACTACATTACTACGCGATCCATACCAGATAAAGCCCAGGATCTGGGCAACATTTATACGAAATATGCGTAAGTATGAGCCAGTTAATATCAAATACCAGACCTAATCCAAACCTACCCGGTGTTACCCTCTAATATATAGATCGAATCCAGGATTAATTCACTGTTTCAGTGTGGCATCTCACTACTACGTGATCCAACCCAGAAATCGCCCAGGATCTGTCCAAAAAGTTTGAGAAAAATGCGATAGTATGAGGCAGACGATGGCAAATACCAAACCTAACTCTGACCTAACCGGTGTTATCCTCTAGAATATAGATTGAATCCAGGTTTAATTCACTGTTTGAGTGTAGTGCCACATTACTACGTGATCCAAACCAGAAAACGCCCAGGATCTGGCCAAGAAGTACGCGAAAAATGCGAAAGATGATGGCAAATACCAGACCTAACCCTGACCTAACCAGTGATATCCTCTAAAGTAAAGATCGCATCCAGGATGGACTCACTGTTCCAGTGTGGTACCACATTACTACGTGATCCAAACCAGAATACGCCCAGGATCTGGCCAACAAGTATGCGAAAAATGCGAAAGTATGGGCCAGATGATGGCAAATACCAGACCTAACACTGACCTAGCCAGTGTTATCCTCTAAAATATAGATCGAATCCAGGATCAACTCACTGTTTCAGTGTGGTACCACATTACTACGTGATCCAAACCAGAAAACGCCCAGGATCTGGCCAACAAGTATGCGAAAAATGCGAAAGTATGAGCCAGATGATGGCAAATACCAGACCTATTCCAAACCTAACCGGTGTTACCCTCTAATATATAGATCGAATCCAGGATTGCTTCTCTGTGTCAGTGCGGTACCACACTACTACCTGATCCAACCCAGAAATCGCCCAGGAGCTGGCCAAAAAGTTTGCGAAAAATGCGATAGTATGAGGCAGACGATGTCAAATACCATACCTAACCAAGACCTAACCGGTGTTATCCTCTAAAATATAGATTGAATCCACGTTTAACTCACTGTTTCAGAGTGGTACCACATTACTACGAGACCCAAACCAGAAAACGCCCAGGATCTGGCCAACAAGTATGCGAAAAATGCGAAAGTATGAGCCAGATGATGGCAAATACCAGACCTATTCCAAACCTAACCGGTGTTACCCTCTAATATATAGATCGAATCCGGGATTGCTTCTCTGTTTCAGTGCGGTACCACACAACTACCTGATCCAACCCAGAAAACGCCCAGGATCTGGCCAACAAGTGGGCGAAAAATGCGAAATTATGGGCCAGATGTTGGCAAATACCAGACCTAACCAAGACCTAATCGGTGTTATCCTCTAAAGAATTGCTCGGACCCCGGTTTAACCCGCTGATTCATTGTGGTACCACATTACTACGTGATCCATACCAGATAGAGCCCAGGATCTGGCCAACATTTAGACGAAATATGCGAAAGTATGGGCCAGATTATATCAAATACCAGACCTAATCCAAACGTAACCGGTGTTACCCTTCTAAAATATAGATTGAATCCAAATAAACTCACTGTTTCAGTGTGGCATCACACTACTACGTGATCCAACGCAGAAATCGCCCAGGATCTGGCCAAAAAGTATGCGAAAAATGTGTTAGTATGAGCCAGATGATGGCAAACATCAGACCTAACCATGACCTAACCGGTGTTATCATCTAAAATATAGATTGAATCCCGGTCTAACTCACTGTTTCAGTGTGGTACCACATTACTACGTGATGCAAACCAGAAAACGCGCAGGATCTGGCCAACAAGTATGCGAAAAATGCGAAAGTATGGGCCAGATGATGGCAAAGACCAGACCTAACCCAAACCTAACCGGTGTTACCCTCTAATATATAGATCGAATCCGGGATTGCTTCTCTGTTTCAGTGCGGTACCACATTACTACGAGACCCAAACCAGAAAACGCCCAGGATCTGGCCAACAAGTATGCGAAAAATGCGAAAGTATGGGCCACATGATGGCAAATACCAGACCTAACACTGACCTAACCAGAGTTATCCTCTAAAATATAGATCGAATCCAGGATCAACTCACTGTTTCAGTGTGGTACCACATTACTACGTGATCCAAACCAGAAAACGCCCAGGATCTGGCCAACAAGTATGCGAAAAATGCGAAAGTATGAGCCAGATGATGGCAAATACCAGACCTAACCCTGACCTAACCGGTGTTATCCTCCAAGATATAGATTCAATTCAGGTTTAACTCACTGTTGCAGTGTGGCACCACATTACTACGAGACCCAAACCAGAAAACGCCCAGGATCTGGCCAACAAGTATGCGAAAAATGCGAAAGTATGGGCCAGATGATGGCAAATACCAGACCTAACTCTGACCTAACCGGTGTTACCCTCTAATATATAGATCGAATCCAGGATTGCTTCTCTGTGTCAGTGCGGTACCACACTACTACCTGATCCAACCCAGAAATCGCCCAGGATCTGGCCAAAAAGTTTGCGAAAAATGCGATAGTATGAGGCAGACGATGGCAAATACCAAACCTAACCCTGACCTAACCGGTGTTATCCACTGGAATATAGATTGAATCCAGGTTTAACTCACTGTTTGAGTGTGGTGCCACATTACTACGTGATCCAAACCAGAAAACGCCCAGGATCTGGCCAAGAAGTATGCGAAAAATGGGAAAGATGATGGCAAATACCAGACCTAACGCTGACCTAACCGATGTTATCCTCTAAAATAAAGATCGAATCCAGGATCAACTCACTGTTTCAGAGTGGTTCTACATTACTACGTGATCCAAACCAGAAAACGCCCAGGATCTGGCCAACAAGTATGCGAAAAATGCGAAAGTATGAGCCAGATGATGGCAAATTCCAGACCTAACCCTGACCTAACCGGTGATATCCTCTAGGATATAGATTCAATCCAGGTTTAACTCACTCTTGCAGTGTGGTACCACATTACTACGCGACCCAAACCAGAAAACGACCAGGATCTGGCCAACAAATATGCGAAAAATGCGAAAGTATGGGCCAGATGATGGCAAATACTAGACCTAACACTGACCTAGCCAGTGTTATCCTCTAATATATAGATCGAATCCAGGATCAACTCACTGCTTCAGAGTGGTTCTACATTACTACGTGATCCAAACCAGAAAACGCCCAGGATCTGGCCAACATTTATACGAAATATGCGAAAGTATGGGCCAGATAATATCAAATACCAGACCTAACCCAAACCTAACCGGTGTTACCCTCTAATATATAGATAGAATCCAGGATTAATTCACTGTTTCAGTGTGGCATCCCACTACTACGTGATCCAACCCAGAAATCGCCCAGGATCAGGCCAACAAGTATGCGAAAAATGCGAAAGTATGGGCCAGATGATGGCAAATACCAGACCTCACCCCGACCTAACCGGTGTTATCCTTTGAAATAAAGATCTGACCCAGGTTTAACTCACTGTTTCAGTGTGGTACCACATTACTATGTGATCCATAACAGAAAACCCCCTGGATCTGGCCAACAAGTGGGCGAATAATGCGAAAGTATGGGCCAGATGATGGCAAATACCACACCTAACCAAGACCTAACCGGTGTTATCCTCTAAAGAATTGATCGGACCCCGGTTTAACCCGCTGTTTCATTGTGGTACCACATTACTACGTGATCCATACCAGAAAACGCCCAGGATCTGGCCAACATTTATACGAAATATGCGAAAGTATGGGCCAGATAATATCAAATACCAGACCTAACCCAAACCTAACCGGTGTTACCCTCTAATATATAGATAGAATCCAGGATTAATTCACTGTTTCAGTGTGGCATCACACTACTACGTGATCCAACCCTGAAATCGCCCAGGATCAGGCCAACAAGTATGCGAAAAATGCGAAAGTATGGGCCAGATGATGGCAAATACCAGACCTCACCCCGACCTAACCGGTGTTATCCTTTGAAATATAGATCTGACCCAGGTTTAACTCACTGTTTCAGTGTGGTACCACATTACTATGTGATCCATAACAGAAAACCCCCTGGATCTGGCCAACAAGTGGGCGAATAATGCGAAAGTATGGGCCAGATGATGGCAAATACCAGACCTAACCAAGACCTAACCGGTGTTATCCTCTAAAGAATTGATCGGACCCCGGTTTAACCCGCTGTTTCATTGTGGTACCACATTACTACGTGATCCATACCAGATAAAGCCCAGTATCTGGCCAACATTTATACGAAATATGCGAAAGTATGAGCCAGATAATATCAAATACCAGACCTAACCCAAACCTAACCGGTGTTACCCTCTAATATATAGATCGAATCCAGGATTAATTCACTGTTTCAGTGTGGCAACACACTACTACGTGATCCAACCCAGAAATCGCCCAGGATCTGGCCAAAAAGTATGCGAAAAATGCGAAAGAATGGGCCAGATGATGGCAAATACCAGACCTAACCCTGACCTAACCAGTGTTATCCTCTAAAATATAGATTGAATCCAGGTTTAACTCACTGTTTCGGAGTGGTTCTACATTACTACGTGATCCAAACCAGAAAACGCCCAGGATCTGGCCAACAAGTATTCGAAAAATGCGAAAGTATGAGCCAGTTGATTGCAAATACCAGACCTTACCCTGACCTAACCGGTGTTATCCTCTAAAATATAGATTGAATCCTGGTTTAACCAACTGTTTCAGTGCGTTACCACATTACTACGTGATCCAACCCAGAAAACGCCTAGGATCTGGCCAACAAGTATGCGAAAAATGCGAAAGTATGGGCCAGATGATGGCAAATACCAGACCTAACCCTGACCTAATCAGTGTTACCCTCTAATATATAGATAGAATCCAGGATTAATTCACTGTTTCAGTGTGGCATCACACTACTACGTGATCCAACCCAGAAATCGCCCAGGATCAGGCCAAAAAGTATGCGAAAAATGCGATAGTATGAGGCAGACGATGGCAAATACCAGACCTAACCCAGACCTAACCGGTGTTATCCTCTAAAATATAGATCGAATCCAGGATCATCTCACAGTTTCGGTGCGGTACCACACTACTACCTGATCCAAACCAGAAAACGCCCAGGATCTGGCCAACAAGTATGCGAAAAATGCGAAAGTATGAGCCAGATGATGGCAAATACCAGACCTATTCCAAACCTAACCGGTGTTACCCTCTAATATATAGATCGAATCCGGGATTGCTTCTCTGTTTCAGTGCGGTACCACACAACTACCTGATCCAACCCAGAAAACGCCCAGGATATGGCCAACAAGTATGCGAAAAATGCGAATGTATGGGCCAGATGTTGGCAAATACCAGACGTCACCCCGACCTAACCGGTGTTATCCTTTAAAATATAGATCTGACCCAGGTTTAACTCACTGTTTCAGTGTGGTACCGCATTACTACGTGATCCATAACAGAAAACGCCCAGGATCTGGCCAACAAGTGGGCGAAAAATGCGAAATTATGGGCCAGATGTTGGCAAATACCATACCTAACCAAGACCTAATCGGTGTTATCCTCTAAAGAATTGCTCGGACCCCGGTTTAACCCGCTGATTCATTGTGGTACCACATTACTACGTGATCCATACCAGATAGAGCCCAGGATCTGGCCAACATTTAGACGAAATATGCGAAAGTATGGGCCAGATAATATCAAATACCAGACCTAATCCAAACGTAACCGGTGTTACCCTTCTAAAATATAGATTGAATCCAAATAAACTCACTGTTTCAGTGTGGCATCACACTACTACGTGAGCCAACGCAGAAATCGCCCAGGATCTGGCCAAAAAGTATGCGAAAAATGAGTTAGTATGAGCCAGATGATGGCAAACATCAGACCTAACCATGACCTAACCGGTGTTATCATCTAAAATATAGATTGAATCCCGGTCTAACTCACTGTTTCAGTGTGGTACCACATTACTACGTGATGCAAACCAGAAAACGCGCAGGATCTGGCCAACAAGTATGCGAAAAATGCGAAAGTATGGGCCAGATGATGGCAAAGACCAGACCTAACCCAAACCTAACCGGTGTTACCCTCTAATATATAGATCGAATCCGGGATTGCTTCTCTGTTTCAGTGCGGTACCACATTACTACGAGACCCAAACCAGAAAACGCCCAGGATCTGGCCAACAAGTATGCGAAAAATGCGAAAGTATGGGCCACATGATGGCAAATACCAGACCTAACACTGACCTAACCAGAGTTATCCTCTAAAATATAGATCGAATCCAGGATCAACTCACTGTTTCAGTGTGGTACCACATTACTACGTGATCCAAACCAGAAAACGCCCAGGATCTGGCCAACAAGTATGCGAAAAATGCGAAAGTATGAGCCAGATGATGGCAAATACCAGACCTAATCCAAACCTAACCGGTGTTACCCTCTAATATATAGATCGAATCCAGGATTGCTTCTCTGTGTCAGTGCGGTACCACACTACTACCTGATCCAACCCAGAAATCGCCCAGGATCTGGCCAAAAAGTTTGTGAGAAATGCGATAGTATGAGGCAGACGATGGCAAATACCAAACCTAACCCTGACCTAACCGGTGTTATCCACTAGAATATAGATTGAATCCAGGATCAACTCACTGTTTCAGTGTGGTACCACATTACTGCATGATCCAAACCAGAAAACGCCCAGGATCTGGCCAACAAGTATGCGAAAAATGCGAAAGTATGAGCCAGATGATGGCAAATACCAGACCTAACCCTGACCTAACCGGTGTTATCCTCCAAGATATAGATTCAATTCAGGTTTAACTCACTGTTGCAGTGTGGCACCACATTACTACGTGACCCAAACCAGAAAACGCCCAGGATCTGGCCAACAAGTATGCGAAAAATGCGAAAGTATGGGCCAGATGATGGCAAATACCAGACCTAACTCTGACCTAACCGGTGTAACCCTCTAATATATAGATCGAATCCAGGATTGCTTCTCTGTGTCAGTGCGGTACCACACTACTACCTGATCCAACCCAGAAATCGCCCAGGATCTGGCCAAGAAGTATGCGAAAAATGGGAAAGATGATGGCAAATACCAGACCTAACGCTGACCTAACCGGTGTTATCCTCTAAAATAAAGATCGAATCCAGGATCAACTCACTGTTTCAGAGTGGTTCTACATTACTACGTGATCCAAACCAGAAAACGCCCAGGATCTGGCCAACAAGTATGCGAAAAATGCGAAAGTATGAGCCAGATGATGGCAAATTCCAGACCTAACCCTGACCTAACCGGTGTTATCCTCCAAGATATAGATTCAATTCAGGTTTAACTCACTGTTGCAGTGTGGCACCACATTACTACGTGACCCAAACCAGAAAACGCCCAGGATCTGGCCAACAAGTATGCGAAAAATGCGAAAGTATGGGCCAGATGATGGCAAATACCAGACCTAACTCTGACCTAACCGGTGTTACCCTCTAATATATAGATCGAATCCAGGATTGCTTCTCTGTGTCAGTGCGGTACCACACTACTACCTGATCCAACCCAGAAATCGCCCAGGATCTGGCCAAAAGGTTTGCGAAAAATGCGATAGTATGAGGCAGACGATGGCAAATACCAAACCTAACCCTGACCTAACCGGTGTTATCCACTGGAATATAGATTGAATCCAGGTTTAACTCACTGTTTGAGTGTGGTGCCACATTACTACGTGATCCAAACCAGAAAACGCCCAGGATCTGGCCAAGAAGTATGCGAAAAATGGGAAAGATGATGGCAAATACCAGACCTAACGCTGACCTAACCGGTGTTATCCTCTAAAATAAAGATCGAATCCAGGATCAACTCACTGTTTCAGAGTGGTTCTACATTACTACGTGATCCAAACCAGAAAACGCCCAGGATCTGGCCAACAAGTATGCGAAAAATGCGAAAGTATGAGCCAGATGATGGCAAATTCCAGACCTAACCCTGACCTAACCGGTGTTATCCTCTAAGATATAGATTCAATCCAGGTTTAACTCACTCTTGCAGTGTGGTACCACATAACTACGCGATCCAAACCAGAAAACGACCAGGATCTGGCCAACAAATATGCGAAAAATGCGAAAGTATGGGCCAGATGATGGCAAATACTAGACCTAACACTGACCTAGCCAGTGTTATCCTCTAATATATAGATCGAATCCAGGATCAACTCACTGCTTCAGAGTGGTTCTACATTACTACGTGATCCAAACCAGAAAACGCCCAGGATCTGGCCAACATTTATACGAAATATGCGAAAGTATGGGCCAGATAATATCAAATACCAGACCTAACCCAAACCTAACCGGTGTTACCCTCTAATATATAGATAGAATCCAGGATTAATTCACTGTTTCAGTGTGGCATCACACTACTACGTGATCCAACCCAGAAATCGCCCAGGATCAGGCCAACAAGTATGCGAAAAATGCGAAAGTATGGGCCAGATGATGGCAAATACCAGACCTCACCCCGACCTAACCGGTGTTATCCTTTGAAATATAGATCTGACCCAGGTTTAACTCACTGTTTCAGTGTGGTACCACATTACTATGTGATCCATAACAGAAAACCCCCTGGATCTGGCCAACAAGTGGGCGAATAATGCGAAAGTATGGGCCAGATGATGGCAAATACCACACCTAACCAAGACCTAACCGGTGTTATCCTCTAAAGAATTGATCGGACCCCGGTTTAACCCGCTGTTTCATTGTGGTACCACATTACTACGTGATCCATACCAGATAAAGCCCAGTATCTGGCCAACATTTATACGAAATATGCGAAAGTATGAGCCAGATAATATCAAATACCAGACCTAACCCAAACCTAACCGGTGTTACCCTCTAATATATAGATCGAATCCAGGATTAATTCACTGTTTCAGTGTGGCAACACACTACTACGTGATCCAACCCAGAAATCGCCCAGGATCTGGCCAAAAAGTATGCGAAAAATGCGAAAGAATGGGCCAGATGATGGCAAATACCAGACCTAACCCTGACCTAACCAGTGTTATCCTCTAAAATATAGATTGAATCCAGGTTTAACTCACTGTTTCGGAGTGGTTCTACATTACTACGTGATCCAAACCAGAAAACGCCCAGGATCTGGCCAACAAGTATTCGAAAAATGCGAAAGTATGAGGCAGTTGATTGCAAATACCAGACCTTACCCTGACCTAAGCGGTGTTATCCTCTAAAATATAGATTGAATCCTGGTTTAACCAACTGTTTCAGTGCGTTACCACATTACTACGTGATCCAACCCAGAAAACGCCTAGGATCTGGCCAACAAGTATGCGAAAAATGCGAAAGTATGGGCCAGATGATGGCAAATACCAGACCTAACCCTGACCTAATCAGTGTTACCCTCTAATATATAGATAGAATCCAGGATTAATTCACTGTTTCAGTGTGGTATCACACTACTACGTGATCCAACCCAGAAATCGCCCAGGATCAGGCCAAAAAGTATGCGAAAAATGCGATAGTATGAGGCAGACGATGGCAAATACCAGACCTAACCCAGACCTAACCGGTGTTATCCTCTAAAATATAGATCGAATCCAGGATCATCTCACTGTTTCGGTGCGGTACCACACTACTACCTGATCCAACCCAGAAAACGCCCAGGATCTGTCCACCAAGTATGCGAATAATGCGAAAGCATGAGCCAGCTGATGGCAAATACCAGACCTAACCCTGACCTAACTGGTGTTATCCTCTAAAATATAGATTGAATCTAACATAAACGCACTGTTTCAGTGTGGTACCACATTACTGTGTGATCCAAACCAGAAAACGCCCAGGTTCTGGCCAACAAGTATTCGAAAAATGCGTAAGTATGGGCCAGATGATGGCAAATACCAGACCTTACCCTGACCTAACCGGTGTTATCCTCTAAAATATAGATTGAATCCTGGTTTAACCAACTGTTTCAGTGCGTTACCACATTACTACGTGATCCAACCGAGAAAACGCCCAGGATCAGGTCAACAAGTAGGTGCAAAATGCGAAAGTATGAGCCAGATGATATCAAATACCTCACCTAATCCAAACCTAACCGGTGTTACCCTCTAATATATAGATCGAATCCAGGATTAATTCACTGTTTCAGTGTGGCATCACACTACTACGTGATCCAACCCAGAAATCGCCCAGGATCTGGCCAAAAAGTATGCGTAGAATGTGATAGTATGAGCCAGATGATGGCAAATACCAGACCTAACCCTGACCTAACCGGTGTTATCCTCTAAAATATAGATGGAATCCAGGTTTAACTCACTGTTGCAGTGTGGTACCACAGTACTACGTGACCCAATCCAGAAAACGCCCAGGATCTGGCCAACAACTATGCGAAAAATGCGAAAGAATGGGCCAGATGATGGCAAATACCAGACCTAACCCTGACCTAACCAGTGTTATCCTCTAAAATATAGATTGAATCCAGGTTTAACTCACTGTTTCAGTGTGCAACCACGTTACTACGTGATCCAAATCAAAAACCGCCCAGGATCTGGCCAACAAGTATGCGAAAAATGCGAAAGTATGAGCCAGATAACACCCTCCCCTGGGAAGAGATAAGGAGGGGACTCGAATATCATCGAGTCCCCCCTTGTCTCAGGGCGGTCGTCGGGGATTATCTCCGCGGCAGGTGGATCGAGTATCCGGGCCGGGATGGTGATATGCGGAGGGAGGTGTACTGCGGTGTTCCGCAGGGGTCGGTCCTCGGGCCACTCCTGTGGAACATCGCGTACGACTCGGTGTTGCGGGCCGGCCTCCCCGACGGCGTCAGCACGGTGTGTTATGCGGATGACACACTGGTGCTGGCCGTCGGGGCGCACTGGGGGAGGGCCATGCGTCGCGCGGAGGAGGGGTCGCAACGCGTCGTCGACCGGATCAGGGGGATGGGGATGACGGTGGCGGTCCATAAGACCGAGGTGATTGCGTTTCATTCACCTCGGCAGGATCCGCCACCCCCTCTGATTCGGGTGGGTGGGGCTGACATCGAGGTGAAGCCCCAGATCAGGTATCTGGGGCTGATCCTCGATAGCCACTGGCGTTTCGAGAAGCATTTCCGCTGCCTGGTCCCCCGGTTGGAAAGGATGGTTGCGGCTCTGGGCCGGATCCTGCCCAACCTGGGGGGCCCGGCGGGCCGAGTTCGTCGCCTCTATGTGGCAATGGTCCAGTCGGTGGCCCTATACGGGGCCCCCGTCTGGGCGGACGACCTGGCTGCCTCCCGGCGCAGCATGACTATGCTGCGTCGGGTGCAGAGGCGCATGGCGCTCAGGGTCGTCCGCGGGTATCGGACCATGTCACATGAGGCGGCGACGGTTCTAGCGGGGATGCCGCCCATGGACCTGCTCGCGCGGTCGCACGCGTTGATGTACCGACACCGCGTCGACCGTCGCGCGGGGGTGGGGGCGGTCCCGGGCGGGCAGGAACCTGGTTGGGGCGATTTGAAGCGCCAGGCCCGGCAGTCCGTGTTGCTCGCGTGGCAGGAGCGGCTGGCTCTGCCAACCGCGGGGCACCGGACTGTCGGGGCTGTTCGGCCACTCCTGAAGGAGTGGCTGGACAGAGGCCATGGCAGCCTCACCTACCGGCTGGCACAGGTATTTTCCGGGCATGGCAGCTTCGGAAGATACCTGTGCCGGATAGGGAAGGAGCCGACGGCGCGTTGCTGCCACTGCGACGCTGAGCAGGACACGGCGGATCATACCCTGGAGGTATGCCCCGCGTGGGAGGGGGAGCGCCGTGTCCTGGTCGGCGTCGTCGGGCGGGATGTCTCGCTGCCGGGCGTGGTGCGCGCCATGCTCGGCAGCGAGGAGAAGTGGAGGGCCGTGGCCTCCTTCTGCGAGAACGTAATGTTGCAGAAGGAGGCCGCGGGGAGGGAGCGCGAGCTTCAGCGGCGCGCTGAAGCTCGCGCTCGTGCGGTGGCCCGAGGTCGTCGCCCGGTCGCGAGGCGTCGCGGGCGGCCGCCTCGGCGTGGCGGATGACCTAGGCTGGGAGGGGGGTCCTGAGGGGACCCTCCTCCCGCCAGGCGGCGCCGGGTCGGACCGGTTGGGGGTAGGAGTGCCTCCACCTACCGGTCCGACGCAAGGGGAGGCACCCTCGGTGGTCTGGTGCGGCCATGAACGCCCGGCTGCCGAGGGGTGGAAACGGGGTCGCGGGCGGTTGCGAGTTGGGGCTCGCAGCCGCCACTAAACGCGGCCCCGGGACGGATAGCGGCGGGATGGAGTGGCCCCGTCCCGCCGCTATGAGGCAGTGTGTCTACTGGGGGGACCGATTGTCCTCCCGGGGGATGGGCGCGAAAGCGCGGGCACGGGGAGGATACCGGAAGAATGCTTCGAGCGATTCCCGGTATCCTCCCAAAGCGTGCCGAAGGGTCACCGTGGGGTTTTTAGTGGGTAGGTCCCGCGCCTGTCGTTGTACGGGCGCGGGGAATCCCACACACCCCTCCCACCTCTCCCCAAGGAGGTGGGAGGGAGTCTTTCGAAGATTTTCCCCACGACAAAAAAAAAAAAAAAAAAAAAAAAAAAAAAAAAAGTATGAGCCAGATGATGGCACACACCAGACCTAACCCAAACCTAACCGGTGTTACCCTCTAATATATAGATCGAATCCAGGATTATCTCACTGTTTCAGTGTGGTACCACATTACTACGAGATCCGAACAGGAAATCGCCCTGGATCTGGCCATCAAGTATGCGAAAAATGCGAAAGTATGAGGCAGACGATGGCAAATACCAGATCGAACCCTGACCTAACCGGTGTTATCCTCTAAAATGTAGATTGTATCCAGGTTTAACTCACTGCTTCAGAGTGGTTCTACATTGCTGCGTGATCCAAACCAGAAAACGCCCAGGATATGGCCATCAAGTATGCGAAAAATGCCATGCATGAGCCAGATGATGGCAAATACCAGACCTAACCCTGACCTAACCGGTGTTATCCTCTAAAATATAGATTGAATCTAAGATAAACTCACTGTTTCAGTGTGGTACCACATTACTACGTGATCCAACCCAGAAAAAGCCAGCATTTGGCCTACAATTATGCGAAAAAAGTGAAAGTATGTGCGAGATGTTGGCGAATCCCAGACCTAACCCAAACCTAACGGGTGTTACCCTCTAATATATAGATCGAATACGGGGTTGCTTCTCTGTATCAGTGCGGTACCACACTACTACCTGATCCATACCAGATAAAGCCCAGGATCTGGCCAACATTTATATGAAATATGCGAAAGCATGAGCCAGATAATATCAAATACCAGACCTAATCCAAACCTAACCGGTGTTACCCACTAATATATAGATCGAATCCAGGATTAATTCACTGTTTCAGTGTGGCATCACACTACTACGTGAACCATCCCAGAAATCGCCCTGGATCTGGCCAAAAAGTATGCGAAAAATGCGATAGTATGAGGCAGACGATGGCAAATACCATACCTAACCCTGACCTAACCGGTGTTATCCTCTAAAATATAGATTGAATCCAGGTTTAGCTCACTGTTTGAGTGTGGTGCCACATTACTACGTGATTCAGACCAGAAAACGCCCAGGATCAGGCCAAGAATTATGCGAAAAATGCGGAAGATGATGGCAAATACCAGACCTAACCCTGAGCTAACCGCTGTTATCCTCTAAAATATAGATCGAATCCAGGATCAACTCAAGGTTTCAGTGTGGTACCACATTACTACGTGATCCAAACCAGAAAACGCCCAGGATCTGTCCAACAAGTATGCGAAAAATGCGAAAGTATGGGCCAGATGATGGCAAATACCAGACCTAACCGTGTCCTAACCAGTGTTATCCTCTAAAATATAGATCGAATCCAGGATTAACTCACTGTTTCAGAGTGGTTCTACATTACTACGTGATCCAAACCAGAAAACGCCCAGGATCTGGCTAACAAGTATGCGAAAAATGCGAAAGTATGGGCCAGATGATTTCAAATACCATACCTAACCAAGACCTAACCGGTGTTATCCTCTAAAATATAGATAGAATCCACGTTTAACTCACTGTTTCAGAGTGGTACCACATTACTAGGAGACCCAAACCAGGAAACGCCTAGGATCTGGCCAACAAGTATGCTACAAATGCAAAAGTATGAGCCAGATGATGGCAAATACCAGACCTAACCCTGACCTAACCGATGTTATCCTTTAAAATATAGATTGAATCTAACATAAACTCACTCTTTCAGTGTGGTACCACATTACTACGTGATCCATAACAGATAAAGCCCAGGATCTGGCCAACATTTATACGAATTATGCGAAAGTATGAGCCAGATAATATCAAATACCAGACCTAATCCAAACCTAACCAGTGTTACCCTCTAATATATACATCGAATCCAGGATTACTTCACTGTTTCAGTGCGGTACCACACTACTCCCTGATCCAACCCAGAAAACGCCCAGGATCTGGCAAACAAGTATGCGAAAAATGCGAGAGCATGAGCCAGATGATGGCAAATACCAGACCTAACCCAAACCTGACCGCTGTTACCCACTAAAATATAGATTTTATCCGGAATTAACTCACTGTTGCAGTGTGCTACCACAATACTACGTGATCCAAACCAGAAAACGCCCAGCAGCTGGCCAACAAGTATGCGAAAAATGCAGAAGTATGAGCCAGATGATGGCAAATACCAGACGAAACCCAAACCTAACCGGTGTTACCCACTAATATATAGATCGAATCCGGGATCCACTCACTGTTTCAGTGTGGTACCACATTACTGCGTGATCCAAACCAGAAAACGCCCAGGATCTAGCCAACAAGTATGCGAAAAATGCAAAAGTATGAGCCAGATGATGGCAAATACCAGACCTAACCCTGACCTAACCGGTGTTATCCTCTAAAATATAGATCGAATCCAGGATCAACTCACTGTTTCAGTGTGGTACCACATTACTACGTTTTCCAAACCAGAAAACGCCCAGGATCTGCCCATCAATTATGCGAAAAATGCGAAAATATGAGCCGGATTATGGCAAATACCAGACCTAGCCCTGACCTGACCGGTGTTATCCTCTAAAATATAGATCGAATCCAGGATCAACTCACTGTTTCAGTGCGGTACCACACTACTACCTGATCCAACCCAGAAAAAGCCCAGGATCTAGCCAACAAGTATGCGAAAAATGCAAAAGTATGAGCCAGATGATGGCAAATACCAGACCTAACCCTGACCTAACCGGTGTTATCCTCTAAAATATAGATCGAATCCAGGATCAACTCACTGTTTCAGTGTGGTACCACATTACTGCGAGATCCAAACCAGAAAACGCCCAGGTTCAGGCCAACAACTATGCGAAAAATGCAAAAGTATGAGCCAGATGATGGCAAATACCAGACCTAACCCTGACCTAACCGGTGTTATCCTCTAAAATATACATCGAATCCAGGATCAACTCACTGTTTCAGTGTGGTACCACATTACTGCGAGATCCAAACCAGAAAACGCCCAGGTACTGGCCAACAAGTATGCGAAAAATGCGAAAGTATGAGCCAGATGATGGCAAATACCAGACCTAATCCAAACCTAACCGGTGTTACCCTCTAATATATAGATCGAATCCAGGATTGCTTCTCTGTGTCAGTGCGGTACCACACTACTACCTGATCCAACCCAGAAAGCGCCCAGGATCTGGCCAAAAGTTTGCGAAAAATGCGATAGTATGAGGCAGACGATGGCAAATACCAAACCTAACCCTGACCTAACCGGTGTTATCCTCTAAAATATAGATCGAAACCAGGATCAACTCACTGTTTCAGAGTGGTACCACATTACTACGTGATCCAAACCGGAAAACGCCCAGGATCTGGCCAACAAGTATGCGAAAAATGCGAAGGTATGAGCCAGATGATGGCAAATACCAGACCTAACCCTGACCTAACCGGTGTTATCCTCTAAGATATAGATTCAATCCAGGTTTAACTCACTGTTGCAGTGTGGTACCACATTACTACAAGACCCAAACCAGAAAACGACCAGGATCTGGCCAACAAGTATGCGAAAAATACGAAAGTATGGGCCAGATGATGGCAAATACCAGACCTAACACTGACCTAACCAGTGTTATCCTCTAAAATATAGATCGAATCCAGGATCAACTCACTGTTTCAGAGTGGTTCTACATTACTACGTGATCCAACCCAGAAAAAGCCAGCATTTGGCCTACAATTATGCGAAAAAAGTGAAAGTATGGGCGAGATGATGGCGAATCCCAGACCTCACCCAGACCTAACCGGTGTTATCCTCTAAAGAATTGATCGGACCCCGGTTTAACCCGCTGTTTCATTGTGGTACCACATTCCTACGTGACCCATAGCAGATAAAGCCCAGGATCTGGCCATCAAGTATGCGAAAAATGCCAAAGCATGAGCCAGATGATGGCAAATATCAGACCTAACCCTGACCTAACCGGTGTTATCCTCTAAAGTATAGATTGAATCCAGGTTTAACTCACTGTTTCAGAGTGGTACCACATTACTACGTGATCCAAACCGGAAAACGCCCAGGATCTGGCCAACAAGTATGCGAATAATGCGAAGGTATGAGCCAGATGATGGCAAATACCAGACCTAACCCTGACCTAACCGGTGTTATCCTCTAAGATATAGATTCAATCCAGGTTTAACTCACTGTTGCAGTGTGGTACCACATTACTACAAGACCCAAACCAGAAAACGACCAGGATCTGGCCAACAAGTATGCGAAAAATACGAAAGTATGGGCCAGATGATGGCAAATACCAGACCTAACACTGACCTAACCAGTGTTATCCTCTAAAATATAGATCGAATCCAGGATCAACTCACTGTTTCAGAGTGGTTCTACATTACTACGTGATCCAACCCAGAAAAAGCCAGCATTTGGCCTACAATTATGCGAAAAAAGTGAAAGTATGAGCGAGATGATGGCGAATCCCAGACCTCACCCAGACCTAACCGGTGTTATCCTCTAAAGAATTGATCGGACCCCGGTTTAACCCGCTGTTTCATTGTGGTACCACATTCCTACGTGACCCATAGCAGATAAAGCCCAGGATCTGGCCATCAAGTATGCGAAAAATGCCAAAGCATGAGCCAGATGATGGCAAATATCAGACCTAACCCTGACCTAACCGGTGTTATCCTCTAAAGTATAGATTGAATCCAGGTTTAACTCACTGTTGCAGTGCGGTACCACACTACTACCTGATCCAACCCAGAAAACGCCCAGGATCTGTCCATCAAGTATGCGAAAAATGCGAAAGCATGAGCCAGGTGCTGGCAAATACTAGACCTAACCCTGACCTAACTGGTGTTATCCTGTAAAATATAGATTGAATCCAGGTTTAGCTCACAGTTTCAGTGCGGTACCACACAACTCCGTGATCCAAACCAGAAAACGCCCAGGATCTGGCCAACAAGTATGCGAAAAATGCTAAAGTATGAGCCAGATGATGGCAAATACCAGACCTAACCCTGACCTAACCGGTGTTATCCTCTAATATATAGATCGAATCCAGGATTATCTCACTGTTTCAGTGTGGTACCACATTACTGTGTGATCCAAACCAGAAAACGCCCAGGTTCTGGCCAACAAGTATGCGAAAAATGCGAAAGCATGAGCCAGATGATAGCAAATACTAGACCTAACCCAAACCTAACCGGTGTTATCCTTTGAAATATAGATCTGACCCAGGTTTAACTCACTGTTTCAGTGTGGTACCACATTACTATGTGATCCATAACAGAAAACGCCCTGGATCTGGCCAACAAGTGGGCGAATAATGCGAAAGAATGGGCCAGATGATGGCAAATACCAGACCTAACCCTGACCTAACCGGTGTTATCCTCTAAAATATAGATTGAATTTAACATAAACTCACTGTCTCAGTGTGGTACCACATTACTGTGTGATCCAAACCAGCAAACGCCCAGGATCTGGCCAACAAGTATGCGAAAAAAGTGAAAGTATGAGCGAGATGATGGCGAATCCCAGACCTCACCCAGACCTAACCGGTGTTATCCTCTAAAGAATTGATCGGACCCCGGTTTAACCCGCTGTTTCATTGTGGTACCACATTCCTACGTGACCCATAGCAGATAAATCCCAGGATCTGGCCAACATTTATACGAAATATGCGAAAGTATGGGCCAGATAATATCAAATACCAGACCTAACCCAAACCTAACCGGTGTTACCCTCTAATATATAGATAGAATCCAGGATTAATTCACTGTTTCAGTGTGGCATCACACTACTACGTGATCCAACCCAGAAATCGCCCAGGATCAGGCCAAAAAGTATGCGAAAAATGCGATAGTATGAGGCAGACGATGGCAAATACCAGACCTAACCCCGACCTAACCGGTGTTATCCTCTAAAATATAGATCGAATCCAGGATCAACTCACTGTTTCGGTGCGGTACCACACTACTACCTGATCCAACCCAGAAAACGCCCAGGATCTGGCCAACAAGTATGCGAAAAATGCGAAATTATGAGCCAGATGATGGCAAATACCACACCTAATCCTGACCTAACCGGTGTTATCCTCTAAAATATAGATTGAATCTAACATAACCGCACTGTTTCAGTGTGGTACCACATTACTGTGTGATCCAAACCAGAAAACGCCCAGGTTCTGGCCAACAAGTATGCGAAAAATGCGAAAGCATGAGCCTGATGATGGCAAATACCAGACCTAACCCAAACCTAACCGGTTTTACCCTCTAATATATAGATCGAATCCGGGATTGCTTCTCTGTGTCAGTGCGGTACCACACTACTACCTGATCCAACCCAGAAAACGTCCAGGATATGGCCAACAAGTATTCGAAAAATGCGAAAGTATGGGCCAGATGATGGCAAATACCAGACCTTACCCTGACCTAACCGGTGTTATCCTCTAAAATATAGATTGAATCCAGGTTTAACTCACTGTTTCAGTGTGCAACCACATTACTACGTGATCCAACCCAGAAAACGCCCAGGATCAGGCCAACAAGTAGGTGCAAAATGCGAAAGTATGAGCCAGATGATATCAAATACCGCACCTAATCCAAACCTAACTGGTGTTACCCTCTAATATATTGATAGAATCCAGGATTAATTCACTGTTTCAGTGTGGCATCACACTACTACGTGATCCAACCCAGAAATCGCCCAGGATCTGGCCAAAAAGTATGCGAAATTTGTGATAGTATGAGCCAGATGATGGCAAATGCCAGACCTAACCCTGACATAACCGGTGTTATCCACTAAAATATTGATTGAATCTAAGATAAACTCACTGTTTCAGTGTGGTACCACATTACTGCGAGATCCAAACCAGAAAACGCCCAGGTACTGGCCAACAAGTATGCGAAAAATGCGAAAGTATGAGCCAGATGATGGCAAATACCAGACCTAATCCAAACCTAACCGGTGTTACCCTCTAATATATAGATCGAATCCAGGATTGCTTCTCTGTGTCAGTGCGGTACCACACTACTACCTGATCCAACCCAGAAATCGCCCAGGATCTGGCCAAAAGTTTGCGAAAAATGCGATAGTATGAGGCAGACGATGGCAAATACCAAACCTAACCCTGACCTAACCGGTGTTATCCACTAGAATATAGATCGAAACCAGGATCAACTCACTGTTTCAGAGTGGTACCACATTACTACGTGATCCAAACCGGAAAACGCCCAGGATCTGGCCAACAAGTATGCGAAAAATGCGAAGGTATGAGCCAGATGATGGCAAATACCAGACCTAACCCTGACCTAACCGGTGTTATCCTCTAAGATATAGATTCAATCCAGGTTTAACTCACTGATGCAGTGTGGTACCACATTACTACAAGACCCAAACCAGAAAACGACCAGGATCTGGCCAACAAGTATGCGAAAAATACGAAAGTATGGGCCAGATGATGGCAAATACCAGACCTAACACTGACCTAACCAGTGTTATCCTCTAAAATATAGATCGAATCCAGGATCAACTCACTGTTTCAGAGTGGTTCTACATTACTACGTGATCCAACCTAGAAAAAGCCAGCATTTGGCCTACAATTATGCGAAAAAAGTGAAAGTATGAGCGAGATGATGGCGAATCCCAGACCTCACCCAGACCTAACCGGTGTTATCCTCTAAAGAATTGATCGGACCCCGGTTTAACCCGCTGTTTCATTGTGGTACCACATTCCTACGTGACCCATAGCAGATAAAGCCCAGGATCTGGCCATCAAGTATGCGAAAAATGCCAAAGCATGAGCCAGATGATGGCAAATATCAGACCTAACCCTGACCTAACCGGTGTTATCCTCTAAAGTATAGATTGAATCCAGGTTTAACTCACTGTTTCAGAGTGGTACCACATTACTACGTGATCCAAACCGGAAAACGCCCAGGATCTGGCCAACAAGTATGCGAATAATGCGAAGGTATGAGCCAGATGATGGCAAATACCAGACCTAACCCTGACCTAACCGGTGTTATCCTCTAAGATATAGATTCAATCCAGGTTTAACTCACTGTTGCAGTGTGGTACCACATTACTACAAGACCCAAACCAGAAAACGACCAGGATCTGGCCAACAAGTATGCGAAAAATACGAAAGTATGGGCCAGATGATGGCAAATACCAGACCTAACACTAACCTAACCAGTGTTATCCTCTAAAATATAGATCGAATCCAGGATCAACTCACTGTTTCAGAGTGGTTCTACATTACTACGTGATCCAACCCAGAAAAAGCCAGCATTTGGCCTACAATTATGCGAAAAAAGTGAAAGTATGAGCGAGATGATGGCGAATCCCAGACCTCACCCAGACCTAACCGGTGTTATCCTCTAAAGAATTGATCGGACCCCGGTTTAACCCGCTGTTTCATTGTGGTACCACATTCCTACGTGACCCATAGCAGATAAAGCCCAGGATCTGGCCATCAAGTATGCGAAAAATGCCAAAGCATGAGCCAGATGATGGCAAATATCAGACCTAACCCTGACCTAACCGGTGTTATCCTCTAAAGTATAGATTGAATCCAGGTTTAACTCACTGTTGCAGTCCGGTACCACACTACTACCTGATCCAACCCAGAGAACGCCCAGGATCTGTCCATCAAGTATGCGAAAAATGCGAAAGCATGGGCCAGGTGCTGGCAAATACTAGACCTAACCCTGACCTAACTGGTGTTATCCTGTAAAATATAGATTGAATCCAGGTTTAGCTCACAGTTTCAGTGCGGTACCACACAACTCCGTGATCCAAACCAGAAAACGCCCAGGATCTGGCCAACAAGTATGCGAAAAATGCTAAAGTATGAGCCAGATGATGGCAAATACCAGACCTAACCCTGACCTAACCGGTGTTATCCTCTAATATATAGATCGAATCCAGGATTATCTCACTGTTTCAGTGTGGTACCACATTACTGTGTGATCCAAACCAGAAAACGCCCAGGTTCTGGCCAACAAGTATGCGAAAAATACGAAAGCATGAGCCAGATGATAGCAAATACTAGACCTAACCCAAACCTAACCGGTGTTATCCTTTGAAATATAGATCTGACCCAGGTTTAACTCACTGTTTCAGTGTGGTACCACATTACTATGTGATCCATAACAGAAAACGCCCTGGATCTGGCCAACAAGTGGGCGAATAATGCGAAAGAATGGGCCAGATGATGGCAAATACCAGACCTAACCCTGACCTAACCGGTGTTATCCTCTAAAATATAGATTGAATTTAACATAAACTCACTGTCTCAGTGTGGTACCACATTACTGTGTGATCCAAACCAGCAAACGCCCAGGATCTGGCCAACAAGTATGCGAAATAAGTGAAAGTATGAGCGAGATGATGGCGAATCCCAGACCTCACCCAGACCTAACCGGTGTTATCCTCTAAAGAATTGATCGGACCCCGGTTTAACCCGCTGTTTCATTGTGGTACCACATTCCTACGTGACCCATAGCAGATAAATCCCAGGATCTGGCCAACATTTATACGAAATATGCGAAAGTATGGGCCAGATAATATCAAATACCAGACCTAACCCAAACCTAACCGGTGTTACCCTCTAATATACAGATAGAATCCAGGATTAATTCACTGTTTCAGTGTGGCATCACACTACTACGTGATCCAACCCAGAAATCGCCCAGGATCAGGCCAAAAAGTATGCGAAAAATGCGATAGTATGAGGCAGACGATGGCAAATACCAGACCTAACCCCGACCTAACCGGTGTTATCCTCTAAAATATAGATCGAATCCAGGATCAACTCACTGTTTCGGTGCGGTACCACACTACTACCTGATCCAACCCAGAAAACGCCCAGGATCTGGCCAACAAGTATGCGAAAAATGCGAAATTATGAGCCAGATGATGGCAAATACCACACCTAATCCTGACCTAACCGGTGTTATCCTCTAAAATATAGATTGAATCTAACATAACCGCACTGTTTCAGTGTGGTACCACATTACTGTGTGATCCAAACCAGAAAACGCCCAGGTTCTGGCCAACAAGTATGCGAAAAATGCGAAAGCATGAGCCTGATGATGGCAAATACCAGACCTAACCCAAACCTAACCGGTTTTACCCTCTAATATATAGATCGAATCCGGGATTGCTTCTCTGTGTCAGTGCGGTACCACACTACTACCTGATCCAACCCAGAAAACGTCCAGGATATGGCCAACAAGTATTCGAAAAATGCGAAAGTATGGGCCAGATGATGGCAAATACCAGACCTTACCCTGACCTAACCGGTGTTATCCTCTAAAATATAGATTGAATCCAGGTTTAACTCACTGTTTCAGTGTGCAACCACATTACTACGTGATCCAACCCAGAAAACGCCCAGGATCAGGCCAACAAGTAGGTGCAAAATGCGAAAGTATGAGCCAGATGATATCAAATACCGCACCTAATCCAAACCTAACTGGTGTTACCCTCTAATATATTGATAGAATCCAGGATTAATTCACTGTTTCAGTGTGGCATCACACTACTACGTGATCCAACCCAGAAATCGCCCAGGATCTGGCCAAAAAGTATACGAAATATGTGATAGTATGAGCCAGATGATGGCAAATGCCAGACCTAACCCTGACATAACCGGTGTTATCCACTAAAATATTGATTGAATCTAAGATAAACTCACTGTTTCAGTGTGGTACCACATTACTGCGAGATCCGAACCAGAAAACGCCCAGGTTCTGGCCACCAAGTATGCGAAAAATGCGAAAGCATGAGCCAGATGATGGCAAATACCTGACCTAATCCAAACCTAACCAGTGTTACCCTCTAATATATACATCGAATCCAGGATTACTTCACTGTTTCAGTGCGGTACCACACTACTCCCTGATCCAACCCAGAAAACGCCCAGGATCTGGCAAACAAGTATGCGAAAAATGCGAGAGCATGAGCCAGATGATGGCAAATACCAGACCTAACCCAAACCTGACCGCTGTTACCCACTAAAATATAGATTTTATCCGGAATTAACTCACTGTTGCAGTGTGGTATCACAATACTACGTGATCCAAACCAGAAAACGCCCAGGATCTGGCAAACAAGTATGCGAAAGATGCAAAAGTATGAGCCAGATGATGGCAAATACCAGACCTAACCCTGACCTAACCGGTGTTATCCTCTAAAATATAGATCGAATCCAGGATCAACTCACTGTTTCAGTGCGGTACCACACTACTACCTGATCCAACCCAGAAAACGCCCAGGATCTAGCAAACAAGTATGCGAAAAATGCAAAAGTATGAGCCAGATGATGGCAAATACCAGACCTAACCCTGACCTAACCGGTGTTATCCTCTAAAATATAGATCGAATCCAGGATCAACTCACTGTTTCAGAGTGGTACCACATTACTGCGAGATCCAAACCAGAAAACGCCCAGGTTCAGGCCAACAAGTATGCGAAAAATGCAAAAGTATGAGCCAGATGATGGCAAATACCAGACCTAACCCTGACCTAACCGGTGTTATCCTCTAAAATATAGATCGAATCCAGGATCAACTCACTGTTTCAGTGTGGTACCACATTACTGCGAGATCCAAACCAGAAAACGCCCAGGTACTGGCCAACAAGTATGCGAAAAATGCGAAAGTATGAGCCAGATGATGGCAAATACCAGACGTAATCCAAACCTAACCGGTGTTACCCTCTAATATATAGATCGAATCCAGGATTGCTTCTCTGTGTCAGTGCGGTACCACACTACTACCTGATCCAACCCAGAAATCGCCCAGGATCTGGCCAAAAGTTTGCGAAAAATGCGATAGTATGAGGCAGACGATGGCAAATACCAAACCTAACCCTGACCTAACCGGTGTTATCCACTAGAATATAGATCGAAACCAGGATCAACTCACTGTTTCAGAGTGGTACCACATTACTACGTGATCCAAACCGGAAAACGCCCAGGATCTGGCCAACAAGTATGCGAAAAATGCGAAGGTATGAGCCAGATGATGGCAAATACCAGACCTAACCCTGACCTAACCGGTGTTATCCTCTAAGATATAGATTCAATCCAGGTTTAACTCACTGATGCAGTGTGGTACCACATTACTACAAGACCCAAACCAGAAAACGACCAGGATCTGGCCAACAAGTATGCGAAAAATACGAAAGTATGGGCCAGATGATGGCAAATACCAGACCTAACACTGACCTAACCAGTGTTATCCTCTAAAATATAGATCGAATCCAGGATCAACTCACTGTTTCAGAGTGGTTCTACATTACTACGTGATCCAACCCAGAAAAAGCCAGCATTTGGCCTACAATTATGCGAAAAAAGTGAAAGTATGAGCGAGATGATGGCGAATCCCAGACCTCACCCAGACCTAACCGGTGTTATCCTCTAAAGAATTGATCGGACCCCGGTTTAACCCGCTGTTTCATTGTGGTACCACATTCCTACGTGACCCATAGCAGATAAAGCCCAGGATCTGGCCATCAAGTATGCGAAAAATGCCAAAGCATGAGCCAGATGATGGCAAATATCAGACCTAACCCTGACCTAACCGGTGTTATCCTCTAAAGTATAGATTGAATCCAGGTTTAACTCACTGTTGCAGTGCGGTACCACACTACTACCTGATCCAACCCAGAGAACGCCCAGGATCTGTCCATCAAGTATGCGAAAAATGCGAAAGCATGAGCCAGGTGCTGGCAAATACTAGACCTAACCCTGACCTAACTGGTGTTATCCTGTAAAATATAGATTGAATCCAGGTTTAGCTCACAGTTTCAGTGCGGTACCACACAACTCCGTGATCCAAACCAGAAAACGCCCAGGATCTGGCCAACAAGTATGCGAAAAATGCTAAAGTATGAGCCAGATGATGGCAAATACCAGACCTAACCCTGACCTAACCGGTGTTATCCTCTAATATATAGATCGAATCCAGGATTATCTCACTGTTTCAGTGTGGTACCACATTACTGTGTGATCCAAACCAGAAAACGCCCAGGTTCTGGCCAACAAGTATGCGAAAAATGCGAAAGCATGAGCCAGATGATAGCAAATACTAGACCTAACCCAAACCTAACCGGTGTTATCCTTTGAAATATAGATCTGACCCAGGTTTAACTCACTGTTTCAGTGTGGTACCGCATTACTACGTGATCCATAACAGAAAACGCCCAGGATCTGGCCAACAAGTGGGCGAAAAATGCGAAATTATGGGCCAGATGTTGGCAAATACCATACCTAACCAAGACCTAATCGGTGTTATCCTCTAAAGAATTGCTCGGACCCCAGTTTAACCCGCTGATTCATTGTGGTACCACATTACTACGTGATCCATACCAGATAGAGCCCAGGATCTGGCCAACATTTAGACGAAATATGCGAAAGTATGGGCCAGATAATATCAAATACCAGACCTAATCCAAACGTAACCGTTGTTACCCTTCTAAAATATAGATTGAATCCAAATAAACTCACTGTTTCAGTGTGGCATCACACTACTACGTGATCCAACGCAGAAATCGCCCAGGATCTGGCCAAAAAGTATGCGAAAAATGTGTTAGTATGAGCCAGATGATGGCAAACATCAGACCTAACCATGACCTAACCGGTGTTATCATCTAAAATATAGATTGAATCCCGGTCTAACTCACTGTTTCAGTGTGGTACCACATTACTACGTGATGCAAACCAGAAAACGCGCAGGATCTGGCCAACAAGTATGCGAAAAATGCGAAAGTATGGGCCAGATGATGGCAAAGACCAGACCTAATCCAAACCTAACCAGTGTTACCCTCTAATATATACATCGAATCCAGGATTACTTCACTGTTTCAGTGCGGTACCACACTACTCCCTGATCCAACCCAGAAAACGCCCAGGATCTGGCAAACAAGTATGCGAAAAATGCGAGAGCATGAGCCAGATGATGGCAAATACCAGACCTAACCCAAACCTGACCGCTGTTACCCACTAAAATATAGATTTTATCCGGAATTAACTCACTGTTGCAGTGTGCTACCACAATACTACGTGATCCAAACCAGAAAACGCCCAGGAGCTGGCCAACAAGTATGCGAAAAATGCAGAAGTATGAGCCAGATGATGGCAAATACCAGACGAAACCCAAACCTAACCGGTGTTACCCACTAATATATAGATCGAATCCGGGATCCACTCACTGTTTCAGTGTGGTACCACATTACTGCGTGATCCAAACCAGAAAACGCCCAGGATCTAGCCAACAAGTATGCGAAAAATGCAAAAGTATGAGCCAGATGATGGCAAATACCAGACCTAACCCTGACCTAACCGGTGTTATCCTCTAAAATATAGATCGAATCCAGGATCAACTCACTGTTTCAGTGTGGTACCACATTACTACGTTTTCCAAACCAGAAAACGCCCAGGATCTGCCCATCAAGTATGCGAAAAATGCGAAAATATGAGCCGGATTATGGCAAATACCAGACCTAGCCCTGACCTGACCGGTGTTATCCTCTAAAATATAGATCGAATCCAGGATCAACTCACTGTTTCAGTGCGGTACCACACTACTACCTGATCCAACCCAGAAAACGCCCAGGATCTAGCCAACAAGTATGCGAAAAATGCAAAAGTATGAGCCAGATGATGGCAAATACCAGACCTAACCCTGACCTAACCGGTGTTATCCTCTAAAATATAGATCGAATCCAGGATCAACTCACTGTTTCAGTGTGGTACCACATTACTGCGAGATCCAAACCAGAAAACGCCCAGGTTCAGGCCAACAAGTATGCGAAAAATGCAAAAGTATGAGCCAGATGATGGCAAATACCAGACCTAACCCTGACCTAACCGGTGTTATCCTCTAAAATATAGATCGAATCCAGGATCAACTCACTGTTTCAGTGTGGTACCACATTACTGCGAGATCCAAACCAGAAAACGCCCAGGTTCAGGCCAACAAGTATGCGAAAAATGCAAAAGTATGAGCCAGATGATGGCAAATACCAGACCTAACCCAAACCTAACCGTTGCTACCCTCTAAAATATAGATTTTATCCAGGTTTAACTCACTGTTGCAGTGTGGATCCACAATACTACGTGATCCAAACCAGAAAACGCCCAGGTACTGGCCAACAAGTATGCGAAGAATGCGAAAGTATGAGCCAGATGATGGCAAATACCAGACCTAATCCAAACCTAACCGGTGTTACCCTCTAATATATAGATCGAATCCAGGATTGCTTCTCTGTGTCAGTGCGGTACCACACTACTACCTGATCCAACCCAGAAATCGCCCAGGATCTGGCCAAAAGTTTGCGATAAATGCGATAGTATGAGGCAGACGATGGCAAATACCAAACCTAACCCTGACCTAACCGGTGTTATCCACTAGAATATAGATCGAAACCAGGATCAACTCACTGTTTCAGAGTGGTACCACATTACTACGTGATCCAAACCGGAAAACGCCCAGGATCTGGCCAACAAGTATGCGAAGAATGCGAAGGTATGAGCCAGATGATGGCAAATACCAGACCTAACCCTGACCTAACCGGTGTTATCCTCTAAGATATAGATTCAATCCAGGTTTAACTCACTGTTGCAGTGTGGTACCACATTACTACAAGACCCAAACCAGAAAACGACCAGGATCTGGCCAACAAGTATGCGAAAAATACGAAAGTATGGGCCAGATGATGGCAAATACCAGACCTAACACTGACCTAACCAGTGTTATCCTCTAAAATATAGATCGAATCCAGGATCAACTCACTGTTTCAGAGTGGTTCTACATTACTACGTGATCCAACCCAGAAAAAGCCAGCATTTGGCCTACAATTATGCGAAAAAAGTGAAAGTATAAGCGAGATGATGGCGAATCCCAGACCACACCCAGACCTAACCGGTGTTATCCTCTAAAATATAGATTGAATCTAAGATAAACTCACTGTTTCAGTGTGGTACCACATTACTACGTGATCCAACCCAGAAAAAGCCAGCATTTGGCCTACAATTATGCGAAAAAAGTGAAAGTATGTGCGAGATGTTGGCGAATCCCAGACCTAACCCAAACCTAACGGGTGTTACCCTCTAATATATAGATCGAATACGGGGTTGCTTCTCTGTATCAGTGCGGTACCACACTACTACCTGATCCATACCAGATAAAGCCCAGGATCTGGCCAACATTTATATGAAATATGCGAAAGCATGAGCCAGATAATATCAAATACCAGACCTACTCCAAACCTAACCGGTGTTACCCACTAATATATAGATCGAATCCAGGATTAATTCACTGTTTCAGTGTGGCATCACACTACTACGTGAACCATCCCAGAAATCGCCCTGGATCTGGCCAAAAAGTATGCGAAAAATGCGATAGTATGAGGCAGACGATGGCAAATACCATACCTAACCCTGACCTAACCGGTGTTATCCTCTAAAATATAGATTGAATCCAGGTTTAGCTCACTGTTTGAGTGTGGTGCCACATTACTACGTGATTCAGACCAGAAAACGCCCAGGATCAGGCCAAGAATTATGCGAAAAATGCGGAAGATGATGGCAAATACCAGACCTAACCCTGAGCTAACCGCTGTTATCCTCTAAAATATAGATCGAATCCAGGATCAACTCAAGGTTTCAGTGTGGTACCACATTACTACGTGATCCAAACCAGAAAACGCCCAGGATCTGTCCAACAAGTATGCGAAAAATGCGAAAGTATGGGCCAGATGATTTCAAATACCATACCTAACCAAGACCTAACCGGTGTTATCCTCTAAAATATAGATAGAATCCACGTTTAACTCACTGTTTCAGAGTGGTACCACATTACTAGGAGACCCAAACCAGGAAACGCCTAGGATCTGGCCAACAAGTATGCTACAAATGCAAAAGTATGAGCCAGATGATGGCAAATACCAGACCTAACCCTGACCTAACCGATGTTATCCTTTAAAATATAGATTGAATCTAACATAAACTCACTCTTTCAGTGTGGTACCACATTACTACGTGATCCATAACAGATAAAGCCCAGGATCTGGCCAACATTTATACGAATTATGCGAAAGTATGAGCCAGATAATATCAAATACCAGACCTAATGCAAGCCTAACCGGTGTTACCCTCTAATATATAGATCGAATCCAGGATTAATTCACTGTTTCAGTGTGGCATCACACTACTACGTGATCCAACCCAGAAATCGCCCAGGATCTGGCCAAAAAGTATGCGAAATATGTGATAGTATGAGCCAGATGATGGCAAATGCCAGACCTAACCCTGACATAACCGGTGTTATCCACTAAAATATTGATTGAATCTAAGATAAACTCACTGTTTCAGTGTGGTACCACATTACTGCGAGATCCGAACCAGAAAACGCCCAGGTTCTGGCCAACAAGAATGCGAAAAATGCGAAAGCATGAGCCAGATGATGGCAAATACCAGACCTAAGCCAAACCTAACCCGTGTTACCCTCTAAAATATAGATTGAATCCAGGTTTACCTCTCTGTTGCAGTGTGGAACCACATTACTACGTGATCCAAACCAGAAAACGCCCAGAATCTGGCTAATAAGTATGCGAATAATGCGAAAGTATGAGCCAGATGATGGCAAATACCGGACCTAACCCGGACCTAACCGTTGTTATCCTCTAAAATATACATTGTATCCAGGTTTAACTCACTGTTTGAGTGTGGTGCCACATTACTACGTGATCCAAACCAGAAAACGCCCAGGATCTGGCCACCAAGTATGCGAAAAATGCGAAAGCATGAGCCAGATGATGGCAAATACCTGACCTAATCCAAACCTAACCAGTGTTACCCTCTAATATATACATCGAATCCAGGATTACTTCACTGTTTCAGTGCGGTACCACACTACTCCCTGATCCAACCCAGAAAACGCCCAGGATCTGGCAAACAAGTATGCGAAAAATGCGAGAGCATGAGCCAGATGATGGCAAATACCAGACCTAACCCAAACCTGACCGCTGTTACCCACTAAAATATAGATTTTATCCGGAATTAACTCACTGTTGCAGTGTGCTACCACAATACTACGTGATCCAAACCAGAAAACGCCCAGGAGCTGGCCAACAAGTATGCGAAAAATGCAGAAGTATGAGCCAGATGATGGCAAATACCAGACGAAACCCAAACCTAACCGGTGTTACCCACTAATATATAGATCGAATCCGGGATCCACTCACTGTTTCAGTGTGGTACCACATTACTGCGTGATCCAAACCAGAAAACGCCCAGGATCTAGCCAACAAGTATGCGAAAAATGCAAAAGTATGAGCCAGATGATGGCAAATACCAGACCTAACCCTGACCTAACCGGTGTTATCCTCTAAAATATAGATCGAATCCAGGATCAACTCACTGTTTCAGTGTGGTACCACATTACTACGTTTTCCAAACCAGAAAACGCCCAGGATCTGCCCATCAAGTATGCGAAAAATGCGAAAATATGAGCCGGATTATGGCAAATACCAGACCTAGCCCTGACCTGACCGGTGTTATCCTCTAAAATATAGATCGAATCCAGGATCAACTCACTGTTTCAGTGCGGTACCACACTACTACCTGATCCAACCCAGAAAACGCCCAGGATCTAGCCAACAAGTATGCGAAAAATGCAAAAGTATGAGCCAGATGATGGCAAATACCAGACCTAACCCTGACCTAACCGGTGTTATCCTCTAAAATATAGATCGAATCCAGGATCAACTCACTGTTTCAGTGTGGTACCACATTACTGCGAGATCCAAACCAGAAAACGCCCAGGTTCAGGCCAACAAGTATGCGAAAAATGCAAAAGTATGAGCCAGATGATGGCAAATACCAGACCTAACCCTGACCTAACCGGTGTTATCCTCTAAAATATAGATCGAATCCAGGATCAACTCACTGTTTCAGTGTGGTACCACATTACTGCGAGATCCAAACCAGAAAACGCCCAGGTTCAGGCCAACAAGTATGCGAAAAATGCAAAAGTATGAGCCAGATGATGGCAAATACCAGACCTAACCCAAACCTAACCGTTGCTACCCTCTAAAATATAGATTTTATCCAGGTTTAACTCACTGTTGCAGTGTGGATCCACAATACTACGTGATCCAAACCAGAAAACGCCCAGGTACTGGCCAACAAGTATGCGAAGAATGCGAAAGTATGAGCCAGATGATGGCAAATACCAGACCTAATCCAAACCTAACCGGTGTTACCCTCTAATATATAGATCGAATCCAGGATTGCTTCTCTGTGTCAGTGCGGTACCACACTACTACCTGATCCAACCCAGAAATCGCCCAGGATCTGGCCAAAAGTTTGCGATAAATGCGATAGTATGAGGCAGACGATGGCAAATACCAAACCTAACCCTGACCTAACCGGTGTTATCCACTAGAATATAGATCGAAACCAGGATCAACTCACTGTTTCAGAGTGGTACCACATTACTACGTGATCCAAACCGGAAAACGCCCAGGATCTGGCCAACAAGTATGCGAAGAATGCGAAGGTATGAGCCAGATGATGGCAAATACCAGACCTAACCCTGACCTAACCGGTGTTATCCTCTAAGATATAGATTCAATCCAGGTTTAACTCACTGTTGCAGTGTGGTACCACATTACTACAAGACCCAAACCAGAAAACGACCAGGATCTGGCCAACAAGTATGCGAAAAATACGAAAGTATGGGCCAGATGATGGCAAATACCAGACCTAACACTGACCTAACCAGTGTTATCCTCTAAAATATAGATCGAATCCAGGATCAACTCACTGTTTCAGAGTGGTTCTACATTACTACGTGATCCAACCCAGAAAAAGCCAGCATTTGGCCTACAATTATGCGAAAAAAGTGAAAGTATAAGCGAGATGATGGCGAATCCCAGACCACACCCAGACCTAACCGGTGTTATCCTCTAAAATATAGATTGAATCTAAGATAAACTCACTGTTTCAGTGTGGTACCACATTACTACGTGATCCAACCCAGAAAAAGCCAGCATTTGGCCTACAATTATGCGAAAAAAGTGAAAGTATGTGCGAGATGTTGGCGAATCCCAGACCTAACCCAAACCTAACGGGTGTTACCCTCTAATATATAGATCGAATACGGGGTTGCTTCTCTGTATCAGTGCGGTACCACACTACTACCTGATCCATACCAGATAAAGCCCAGGATCTGGCCAACATTTATATGAAATATGCGAAAGCATGAGCCAGATAATATCAAATACCAGACCTAATCCAAACCTAACCGGTGTTACCCACTAATATATAGATCGAATCCAGGATTAATTCACTGTTTCAGTGTGGCATCACACTACTACGTGAACCATCCCAGAAATCGCCCTGGATCTGGCCAAAAAGTATGCGAAAAATGCGATAGTATGAGGCAGACGATGGCAAATACCATACCTAACCCTGACCTAACCGGTGTTATCCTCTAAAATATAGATTGAATCCAGGTTTAGCTCACTGTTTGAGTGTGGTGCCACATTACTACGTGATTCAGACCAGAAAACGCCCAGGATCAGGCCAAGAATTATGCGAAAAATGTGGAAGATGATGGCAAATACCAGACCTAACCCTGAGCTAACCGCTGTTATCCTCTAAAATATAGATCGAATCCAGGATCAACTCAAGGTTTCAGTGTGGTACCACATTACTACGTGATCCAAACCAGAAAACGCCCAGGATCTGTCCAACAAGTATGCGAAAAATGCGAAAGTATGGGCCAGATGATGGCAAATACCAGACCTAACCGTGTCCTAACCAGTGTTATCCTCTAAAATATAGATCGAATCCAGGATTAACTCACTGTTTCAGAGTGGTTCTACATTACTACGTGATCCAAACCAGAAAACGCCCAGGATCTGGCTAACAAGTATGCGAAAAATGCGAAAGTATGGGCCAGATGATTTCAAATACCATACCTAACCAAGACCTAACCGGTGTTATCCTCTAAAATATAGATAGAATCCACGTTTAACTCACTGTTTCAGAGTGGTACCACATTACTAGGAGACCCAAACCAGGAAACGCCTAGGATCTGGCCAACAAGTATGCTACAAATGCAAAAGTATGAGCCAGATGATGGCAAATACCAGACCTAACCCTGACCTAACCGATGTTATCCTTTAAAATATAGATTGAATCTAACATAAACTCACTCTTTCAGTGTGGTACCACATTACTACGTGATCCATAACAGATAAAGCCCAGGATCTGGCCAACATTTATACGAATTATGCGAAAGTATGAGCCAGATAATATCAAATACCAGACCTAATCCAAACCTAACCAGTGTTACCCTCTAATATATACATCGAATCCAGGATTACTTCACTGTTTCAGTGCGGTACCACACTACTCCCTGATCCAACCCAGAAAACGCCCAGGATCTGGCAAACAAGTATGCGAAAAATGCGAGAGCATGAGCCAGATGATGGCAAATACCAGACCTAACCCAAACCTGACCGCTGTTACCCACTAAAATATAGATTTTATCCGGAATTAACTCACTGTTGCAGTGTGCTACCACAATACTACGTGATCCAAACCAGAAAACGCCCAGGAGCTGGCCAACAAGTATGCGAAAAATGCAGAAGTATGAGCCAGATGATGGCAAATACCAGACGAAACCCAAACCTAACCGGTGTTACCCACTAATATATAGATCGAATCCGGGATCCACTCACTGTTTCAGTGTGGTACCACATTACTGCGTGATCCAAACCAGAAAACGCCCAGGATCTAGCCAACAAGTATGCGAAAAATGCAAAAGTATGAGCCAGATGATGGCAAATACCAGACCTAACCCTGACCTAACCGGTGTTATCCTCTAAAATATAGATCGAATCCAGGATCAACTCACTGTTTCAGTGTGGTACCACATTACTACGTTTTCCAAACCAGAAAACGCCCAGGATCTGCCCATCAAGTATGCGAAAAATGCGAAAATATGAGCCGGATTATGGCAAATACCAGACCTAGCCCTGACCTGACCGGTGTTATCCTCTAAAATATAGATCGAATCCAGGATCAACTCACTGTTTCAGTGCGGTACCACACTACTACCTGATCCAACCCAGAAAACGCCCAGGATCTAGCCAACAAGTATGCGAAAAATGCAAAAGTATGAGCCAGATGATGGCAAATACCAGACCTAACCCTGACCTAACCGGTGTTATCCTCTAAAATATAGATCGAATCCAGGATCAACTCACTGTTTCAGTGTGGTACCACATTACTGCGAGATCCAAACCAGAAAACGCCCAGGTTCAGGCCAACAAGTATGCGAAAAATGCAAAAGTATGAGCCAGATGATGGCAAATACCAGACCTAACCCTGACCTAACCGGTGTTATCCTCTAAAATATAGATCGAATCCAGGATCAACTCACTGTTTCAGTGTGGTACCACATTACTGCGAGATCCAAACCAGAAAACGCCCAGGTTCAGGCCAACAAGTATGCGAAAAATGCAAAAGTATGAGCCAGATGATGGCAAATACCAGACCTAACCCAAACCTAACCGTTGCTACCCTCTAAAATATAGATTTTATCCAGGTTTAACTCACTGTTGCAGTGTGGATCCACAATACTACGTGATCCAAACCAGAAAACGCCCAGGTACTGGCCAACAAGTATGCGAAGAATGCGAAAGTATGAGCCAGATGATGGCAAATACCAGACCTAATCCAAACCTAACCGGTGTTACCCTCTAATATATAGATCGAATCCAGGATTGCTTCTCTGTGTCAGTGCGGTACCACACTACTACCTGATCCAACCCAGAAATCGCCCAGGATCTGGCCAAAAGTTTGCGATAAATGCGATAGTATGAGGCAGACGATGGCAAATACCAAACCTAACCCTGACCTAACCGGTGTTATCCACTAGAATATAGATCGAAACCAGGATCAACTCACTGTTTCAGAGTGGTACCACATTACTACGTGATCCAAACCGGAAAACGCCCAGGATCTGGCCAACAAGTATGCGAAGAATGCGAAGGTATGAGCCAGATGATGGCAAATACCAGACCTAACCCTGACCTAACCGGTGTTATCCTCTAAGATATAGATTCAATCCAGGTTTAACTCACTGTTGCAGTGTGGTACCACATTACTACAAGACCCAAACCAGAAAACGACCAGGATCTGGCCAACAAGTATGCGAAAAATACGAAAGTATGGGCCAGATGATGGCAAATACCAGACCTAACACTGACCTAACCAGTGTTATCCTCTAAAATATAGATCGAATCCAGGATCAACTCACTGTTTCAGAGTGGTTCTACATTACTACGTGATCCAACCCAGAAAAAGCCAGCATTTGGCCTACAATTATGCGAAAAAAGTGAAAGTATAAGCGAGATGATGGCGAATCCCAGACCACACCCAGACCTAACCGGTGTTATCCTCTAAAATATAGATTGAATCTAAGATAAACTCACTGTTTCAGTGTGGTACCACATTACTACGTGATCCAACCCAGAAAAAGCCAGCATTTGGCCTACAATTATGCGAAAAAAGTGAAAGTATGTGCGAGATGTTGGCGAATCCCAGACCTAACCCAAACCTAACGGGTGTTACCCTCTAATATATAGATCGAATACGGGGTTGCTTCTCTGTATCAGTGCGGTACCACACTACTACCTGATCCATACCAGATAAAGCCCAGGATCTGGCCAACATTTATATGAAATATGCGAAAGCATGAGCCAGATAATATCAAATACCAGACCTAATCCAAACCTAACCGGTGTTACCCACTAATATATAGATCGAATCCAGGATTAATTCACTGTTTCAGTGTGGCATCACACTACTACGTGAACCATCCCAGAAATCGCCCTGGATCTGGCCAAAAAGTATGCGAAAAATGCGATAGTATGAGGCAGACGATGGCAAATACCATACCTAACCCTGACCTAACCGGTGTTATCCTCTAAAATATAGATTGAATCCAGGTTTAGCTCACTGTTTGAGTGTGGTGCCACATTACTACGTGATTCAGACCAGAAAACGCCCAGGATCAGGCCAAGAATTATGCGAAAAATGTGGAAGATGATGGCAAATACCAGACCTAACCCTGAGCTAACCGCTGTTATCCTCTAAAATATAGATCGAATCCAGGATCAACTCAAGGTTTCAGTGTGGTACCACATTACTACGTGATCCAAACCAGAAAACGCCCAGGATCTGTCCAACAAGTATGCGAAAAATGCGAAAGTATGGGCCAGATGATGGCAAATACCAGACCTAACCGTGTCCTAACCAGTGTTATCCTCTAAAATATAGATCGAATCCAGGATTAACTCACTGTTTCAGAGTGGTTCTACATTACTACGTGATCCAAACCAGAAAACGCCCAGGATCTGGCTAACAAGTATGCGAAAAATGCGAAAGTATGGGCCAGATGATTTCAAATACCATACCTAACCAAGACCTAACCGGTGTTATCCTCTAAAATATAGATAGAATCCACGTTTAACTCACTGTTTCAGAGTGGTACCACATTACTAGGAGACCCAAACCAGGAAACGCCTAGGATCTGGCCAACAAGTATGCTACAAATGCAAAAGTATGAGCCAGATGATGGCAAATACCAGACCTAACCCTGACCTAACCGATGTTATCCTTTAAAATATAGATTGAATCTAACATAAACTCACTCTTTCAGTGTGGTACCACATTACTACGTGATCCATAACAGATAAAGCCCAGGATCTGGCCAACATTTATACGAATTATGCGAAAGTATGAGCCAGATAATATCAAATACCAGACCTAATCCAAACCTAACCAGTGTTACCCTCTAATATATACATCGAATCCAGGATTACTTCACTGTTTCAGTGCGGTACCACACTACTCCCTGATCCAACCCAGAAAACGCCCAGGATCTGGCAAACAAGTATGCGAAAAATGCGAGAGCATGAGCCAGATGATGGCAAATACCAGACCTAACCCAAACCTGACCGCTGTTACCCACTAAAATATAGATTTTATCCGGAATTAACTCACTGTTGCAGTGTGCTACCACAATACTACGTGATCCAAACCAGAAAACGCCCAGGAGCTGGCCAACATGTATGCGAAAAATGCAGAAGTATGAGCCAGATGATGGCAAATACCAGACGAAACCCAAACCTAACCGGTGTTACCCACTAATATATAGATCGAATCCGGGATCCACTCACTGTTTCAGTGTGGTACCACATTACTGCGTGATCCAAACCAGAAAACGCCCAGGATCTAGCCAACAAGTATGCGAAAAATGCAAAAGTATGAGCCAGATGATGGCAAATACCAGACCTAACCCTGACCTAACCGGTGTTATCCTCTAAAATATAGATCGAATCCAGGATCAACTCACTGTTTCAGTGTGGTACCACATTACTACGTTTTCCAAACCAGAAAACGCCCAGGATCTGCCCATCAAGTATGCGAAAAATGCGAAAATATGAGCCGGATTATGGCAAATACCAGACCTAGCCCTGACCTGACCGGTGTTATCCTCTAAAATATAGATCGAATCCAGGATCAACTCACTGTTTCAGTGCGGTACCACACTACTACCTGATCCAACCCAGAAAAAGCCCAGGATCTAGCCAACAAGTATGCGAAAAATGCAAAAGTATGAGCCAGATGATGGCAAATACCAGACCTAACCCTGACCTAACCGGTGTTATCCTCTAAAATATAGATCGAATCCAGGATCAACTCACTGTTTCAGTGTGGTACCACATTACTGCGAGATCCAAACCAGAAAACGCCCAGGTTCAGGCCAACAAGTATGCGAAAAATGCAAAAGTATGAGCCAGATGATGGCAAATACCAGACCTAACCCTGACCTAACCGGTGTTATCCTCTAAAATATAGATCGAATCCAGGATCAACTCACTGTTTCAGTGTGGTACCACATTACTGCGAGATCCAAACCAGAAAACGCCCAGGTACTGGCCAACAAGTATGCGAAAAATGCGAAAGTATGAGCCAGATGATGGCAAATACCAGACCTAATCCAAACCTAACCGGTGTTACCCTCTAATATATAGATCGAATCCAGGATTGCTTCTCTGTGTCAGTGCGGTACCACACTACTACCTGATCCAACCCAGAAATCGCCCAGGATCTGGCCAAAAGTTTGCGAAAAATGCGATAGTATGAGGCAGACGATGGCAAATACCAAACCTAACCCTGACCTAACCGGTGTTATCCACTAGAATATAGATCGAAACCAGGATCAACTCACTGTTTCAGAGTGGTACCACATTACTACGTGATCCAAACCGGAAAACGCCCAGGATCTGGCCAACAAGTATGCGAAAAATGCGAAGGTATGAGCCAGATGATGGCAAATACCAGACCTAACCCTGACCTAACCGGTGTTATCCTCTAAGATATAGATTCAATCCAGGTTTAACTCACTGATGCAGTGTGGTACCACATTACTACAAGACCCAAACCAGAAAACGACCAGGATCTGGCCAACAAGTATGCGAAAAATACGAAAGTATGGGCCAGATGATGGCAAATACCAGACCTAACACTGACCTAACCAGTGTTATCCTCTAAAATATAGATCGAATCCAGGATCAACTCACTGTTTCAGAGTGGTTCTACATTACTACGTGATCCAACCCAGAAAAAGCCAGCATTTGGCCTACAATTATGCGAAAAAAGTGAAAGTATGAGCGAGATGATGGCGAATCCCAGACCTCACCCAGACCTAACCGGTGTTATCCTCTAAAGAATTGATCGGACCCCGGTTTAACCCGCTGTTTCATTGTGGTACCACATTCCTACGTGACCCATAGCAGATAAAGCCCAGGATCTGGCCATCAAGTATGCGAAAAATGCCAAAGCATGAGCCAGATGATGGCAAATATCAGACCTAACCCTGACCTAACCGGTGTTATCCTCTAAAGTATAGATTGAATCCAGGTTTAACTCACTGTTTCAGAGTGGTACCACATTACTACGTGATCCAAACCGGAAAACGCCCAGGATCTGGCCAACAAGTATGCGAATAATGCGAAGGTATGAGCCAGATGATGGCAAATACCAGACCTAACCCTGACCTAACCGGTGTTATCCTCTAAGATATAGATTCAATCCAGGTTTAACTCACTGTTGCAGTGTGGTACCACATTACTACAAGACCCAAACCAGAAAACGACCAGGATCTGGCCAACAAGTATGCGAAAAATGCGAAAGTATGGGCCAGATTCCCTCAGGGGCTGCCAGCCTTTCAGCTGCAGTACGGGCTTAACGAACCCGGGGTACCCGAGTCATACACACACCGTAAGCCTCCTGTTGGTCGTCACAACGACCCATTCACAATTCCCTATTGGTTTTGTGAATGGTACGTGACGGCAGGAGGAACGGGGGTCTTGGCTTAACCGCCTGGGCCACGAGTATGGCGACTCTATAAAATCGCCCTCCAATCCTAAGCTATGGTGCGCGGCGATGGGATGCATGGTTGGGGGAGAAGGCCCAATCCCAAGCGACCACCTCCGGGGAACCTGCCGAACCCCCGGAGTATATAGGCTTACCCGGGTAAGGCGGCTCTGCCCGGGCGGACCTTTTCTTCCGACCTGCTCGTGGGAATATTATGGAGCTCAATATTAAAACGGGGATGGGACGGGGTAAGTCAGAGGGGGAGGACGAAGGCGGTGTTGGGACTGGAGTGACGGCGCTCGCGCCGCCTCCAGCGCCTGGCCCGGCTTCGTGGAAGGTGGAGGAGGACGACGAGACTGCGTCAGTCTCGTCCTTCTCCTCCACCAGGAGCCTCATAGGCTCTAAGAGGAAGAGGGCGGGGCAGGCCGTCGTCGAGGTGGGCGGGGCGATGAGCCCGTCGGTGAGGCTGAGTTGCCTCAGGGACGAGGTGACCGAGGAGATATCGGAGAGGATCTCCTCGTCCCTGAGGCGGGTGGAGAAAGTCGCCGCTGCCTGCGCCTTTAAGGGGCAGAAAAGCGGTGGCGCGGAGGCCCTGAAGGCCGCGGCGGAGGAAATGAGGGAGGCGGCGCGGGAGCTCAGAGGGCGGAACGCCCGTCTGCAGCTCCTGTTGGAGGAGGAGCGACAGGGGAGGAGGAGGGCAGAGGCGCTGTGGAACAGCGCGGCCCTCCCTCCCATCCTCCCTCCTCCTCCACCGCCGCGTCCCTCGGCGGGGGTAAATAAGCGGAGTGCGGCGGCAGTGGTGCGGGGCACCGCGGGCCCCTCCACCCGCACTCCGCCCGTGAAGAAGTCCCCGTCCTCCTCAGAAGACGATCTTCTGAGGAGGATTGGGGACATGATTGATGGCAAGCTGGCCGCCTACCGGGAGGAGCTCCTCGCCGGAAGAGCGGTCAGCAGGAAGGCGGTGCCTCCCCGACCTGTTCCGGTACAGTCGGGGAAGGCAAAGAAGGGCGGAGTGAAGGCTCCGCCCAGCGTTGCGTCACCAGGGCCCCGGGTCGCGACCCCCAAGGGGGGTGGTGTACCCGTGGTCGCGGTGGTCGCGTCCTCCACAGCACCCTCCCAAGGGGGGGTGGCGTGGAGTGAGGTGGTGGGGCGGAAGGCGAAGCGGGCGGCGAGGAAGGCCTCGCAACCGCAGCCTCCGCCTCCGCCACCGGCGGCCAAGGTAAAGGCCGCGAAGGTCGGGAAGGCACGACCAGGTCGTCCCCCAAAAACGGCAGCGGTGACGCTGACCGTTGCGCAGGGGGGCGACCTGACCCTCGCGGAGGCGATGCGGCTCGCCAGGGAGAATATCTCCCTGGAAGAGCTGGGCATCGCCTCCGTGAGGGCGAAGAGGGCCGTGACTGGGGGTCTCTTGCTGGAGATCCCCGGTGCAGAAGGCGGCGCGAAGGCGGATCGTCTCGCCCAGAGGCTCCGGGAGCAGCTGGGCGAGCGAGGTGTCCGTGTCGCCCGGCCCACGAAGCGCACGGAGATGCGCGTTTGTGGGCTGGACGACTCGGTCAGCGCACAGGATGTGTCCCGTGCCCTTGCGAGGGCGGGGGACTGTCCTGTGGAGGACCTGCGGATCGGAGAGATCCGCAGGTCGCCCTCCGGCCTCGGGTCGGTGTGGGCCCGGTGCCCCCTCTCCGCCGCCCGTAAGGTGGCGGAATCCGGGAGGGTGTTGGTGGGGTGGGTTTCGGCGCGAGTGGAAATCCTCGCGCCGCGCCCGCTCCAGTGTCACCGCTGCCTCGAATTGGGGCACGTGAGGCAGTGGTGCACCTCGCCGGTGGACCGCAGCGGTCAGTGTTACCGCTGCGGTGCCAAAGAGCACCGTGCGAGCCAGTGCTCGGCGGCCCCCCACTGCCCGCTGTGTGCGGACATGGGGAGGCCAGCCGATCACAGGGTGGGGAGCAAGAAGTGCTCCCCCCCCTCCCGGAAGGAGAGGAAGAGGCGGGCTGCACCGGCTCCGGTGCCGAGGGCGGTGGCATCGTCCTCCATGGAGGTGGACGGTGCTACGGGGACGGACGGCCGGGAGGAGGCTGGCGCGGCCATTAATTAATGCCGCCCCGCCTCCTCCTCCAGGCCAACCTCAACCACTGCCGCGCGGCACAGGACTTGATGTCCCAAGTCCTCGCGGAGTGGGGGGTTGGCCTGGCGGTCGCCGCCGAGCCGTACCGCGTCCCTGATCACCCTCATTGGGTGGGCGACGCGGACGGCTTGGTGGCGACGGTATGGGGAGGGGGCGACGGGTCCCCACCGTTCTCCTTGTTGGAGCGCGGTCGGGGATTCGTCGCCGTGGACTGGGGGGGAGTCGCTGTGGTGGGGTGCTACATTTCGCCCCGTAGCGGTCACGCTGCGTTCGAGCTGTACTTGGCCGAGGTCGCGGCATGCGTGCAGCGCTACGCGGCCCGGCCGGTGCTGGTCCTGGGGGATTTTAATGCCAAGTCGGTGGCTTGGGGATCCCCCAGGACCTCCGTTCGCGGCGGGATCCTGGGCGATTGGGCGGCGGGGCTCGACCTCCGGGTATTGAACCGGGGGTCGGAGCACACATGCGTGCGGCGATATGGGGGGTCCATCGTGGATGTTGGATTCGCGACACCCAACGCCGTGCGCATGGTGTCGGGTTGGCACGTGGTCGCGGGGGCAGAGACACTCTCCGATCACCGGTACATCCGGATGGAGGTCTCTGCCGCCGCGAGTGCATCCCGACACGGCCGCCTGCGTGGCACCCCACCACGCCGCTGGGCGCTTCGGCGCCTGGACAAGGACGCCCTGATGGCAGCTGCCCTCGCTGCAACTTGGCCGCAGGGAGCGGCCGAGTTGCCGAGCATAGAGGAGGAGGTCGCCCGGCTCGGAGCATTGGTCGCGGGTATTTGCGACGCGGCGATGCCTCGGGTCGGGCGGGCTTCTCCTCGCCGGGCGGTGTACTGGTGGTCGGACGCGATCGCGGTGTTGCGAGTCGCGACTGTCCGCGCCCGACGCCAGTACACCCGCGCGCGCCGTCGTCAACGTACAGGCGACGGCGTGGCGCGAGCGAGGGCAGCTGATGACCTGTATGGAGCATACCGCGTGGCGCGGGTTGCTCTGCAGGTCGCCATCAAACGGGCCAAGACCCGGGCATGGAAGGAGCTCCTCCAGACCCTTGATGACGATCCATGGGGGCGCCCATATAAGGTGGTGCTGAATAAGCTCCGCCCGTGGGCGCCCCCCGTCACCGAGGGTCTTGACCCCCGGCTGCTGGAGGACGTGGTCAATACACTCTTCCCAATTGGTGAGAGGGGACCGCGTCCTCCGGCGGCGGCGGCTGTCCCAGTGGAGTGGACGGCCGAGCTGGGGGTCACGCAGGAGGAGCTGGCAGCGGCCATCAGACGGCTCGGGGTTCGTAACACGGCCCCGGGTCCGGATGGTGTGCCCGGCCGGGTTTGGGTCTTGACCCAGGGCGTCCTTGGGGCCGACCTCAGGCGGTTGTTCGACCGCTGCCTGAGGGACGGGCGATTCCCCCCCAGTTGGAAGGTGGCGAGGATGGTCCTCCTCCGGAAGGAGGGTCGGCCCGCGGAGTCTCCCTCCGCATACCGGCCCATTTGTCTCCTCGACGAGGTGGGCAAGCTCTTCGAGCGTGTGATTGCTGCCCGCCTCGTCGAGCACCTGTCGCGGGGTGATCCCGGTCTGGCCGACTGCCAGTTCGGTTTCCGGGGGGGCCGATCGACTATCGACGCGATAGGTCGTGTGAGGGCCCTCTCGGGGGCGGCCGTCTCCCGGGGAGGGGTGGCATTGGCAATATCCTTGGATATTGCCAATGCCTTTAACACCCTCCCCTGGGAAGAGATAAGGAGGGGGCTCGAATATCATCGAGTCCCCCCTTGTCTCAGGGCGGTCGTCGGGGATTATCTCCGCGGCAGGTGGATCGAGTATCCGGGCCGGGATGGTGATATGCGGAGGGAGGTGTACTGCGGTGTTCCGCAGGGGTCGGTCCTCGGGCCACTCCTGTGGAACATCGCGTACGACTCGGTGTTGCGGGCCGGCCTCCCCGACGGTGTCAGCACGGTGTGTTATGCGGATGACACACTGGTGCTGGCCGTCGGGGCGCACTGGGGGAGGGCCATGCGTCGCGCGGAGGAGGGGTCGCAACGCGTCGTCGACCGGATCAGGGGGATGGGGATGACGGTGGCGGTCCATAAGACCGAGGTGATTGCGTTTCATTCACCTCGGCAGGATCCGCCACCCCCTCTGATCCGGGTGGGTGGGGCTGACATCGAGGTGAAGCCCCAGATCAGGTATCTGGGGCTGATCCTTGATAGCCACTGGCGTTTCGAGGAGCATTTCCGCTGCCTGGTCCCCCGGTTGGAAAGGATGGTTGCGGCTCTGGGCCGGATCCTGCCCAACCTGGGGGGCCCGGCGGGCCGAGTTCGTCGCCTCTATGTGGCAATGGTCCAGTCGGTGGCCCTATACGGGGCCCCCGTCTGGGCGGACGACCTGGCTGCCTCCCGGCGCAGCATGACTATGCTGCGTCGGGTGCAGAGGCGCATGGCGCTCAGGGTCGTCCGCGGGTATCGGACCATGTCACATGAGGCGGCGACGGTTCTAGCGGGGATGCCGCCCATGGACCTGCTCGCGCGGTCGCACGCGGTGATGTACCGGCACCGCGTCGACCGTCGCGCGGGGGTGGGGGCGGTCCCGGGCGGGCAGGAACCTGCTTGGGGCGATTTGAAGCGCCAGGCCCGGCAGTCCGTGTTGCTCGCGTGGCAGGAGCGGCTGGCTCTGCCAACCGCGGGGCACCGGACTGTCGGGGCGGTTCGGCCACTCCTGAAGGAGTGGCTGGACAGAGGCCATGGCAGCCTCACCTACCGGATGGCACAGGTATTTTCCGGGCATGGCAGCTTCGGAAGATACCTGTGCCGGATAGGGAAGGAGCCGACGGCGCGTTGCTGCCACTGCGACGCTGAGCAGGACACGGCGGATCATACCCTGGAGGTATGCCCCGCGTGGGAGGGGGAGCGCCGTGTCCTGGTCGGCGTCGTCGGGCGGGATGTCTCGCTGCCGGGCGTGGTGCGCGCCATGCTCGGCAGCGAGGAGAAGTGGAGGGCCGTGGCCTCCTTCTGCGAGAACGTAATGTTGCAGAAGGAGGCCGCGGGGAGGGAGCGCGAGCTTCAGCGGCGCGCTGAAGCTCGCGCTCGTGCGGTGGCCCGAGGTCGTCGCCCGGTCGCGAGGCGTCGCGGGCGGCCGCCTCGGCGTGGCGGATGACCTAGGCTGGGAGGGGGGTCCTGAGGGGACCCTCCTCCCGCCAGGCGGCGCCGGGTCGGACCGGTTGGGGGTAGGAGTGCCTCCCCCTACCGGTCCGACGCAAGGGGAGGCACCCTCGGCGGTCTGGTGCGGCCATGAACGCCCGGCCGCCGAGGGGTGGAAACGGGGTCGCGGGCGGTTGCGAGTTGGGGCTCGCAGCCGCCACTAAAAGCGGCCCCGGGACGGATAGCGGCGGGATGGAGTGGCCCCGTCCCGCCGCTATGAGGCAGTGTGACTACTGGGGGGACCGATTGTCCCCCCGGGGGATGGGCGCGAAAGCGCGGGCACGGGGAGGATACCGGAAGAATGCTTCGAGCGATTCCCGGTATCCTCCCAAAGCGTGCCGAAGGGTCACCGTGGGGTTTTTAGTGGGTAGGTCCCGCGCCTGTCGTTGTACGGGCGCGGGGAATCCCACACACCCCTCCCACCTCTCCCCAAGGAGGTGGGAGGGAGTCTTTCGAAGATTTTCCCCACGACAAAAAAAAAAAAAAAAAAAAAAAAAAAAAAAAAAAAAAAAAAAAAAAGTATGGGCCAGATGATGGCAAATACCAGACCTGACACTGACCTAACCAGTGTTATCCTCTAAAATATAGATCGAATCCAGGATCAACTCACTGTTTCAGAGTGGTTCTACATTACTACGTGATCCAACCCAGAAAAAGCCAGCATTTGGCCTACAATTATGCGAAAAAATGAAAGTATGAGCGAGATGATGGCGAATCCCAGACCTCACCCAGACCTAACCGGTGTTATCCTCTAAAGAATTGATCGGACCCCGGTTTAACCCGCTGTTTCATTGTGGTACCACATTCCTACGTGACCCATAGCAGATAAAGCCCAGGATCTGGCCATCAAGTATGCGAAAAATGCGAAAGCATGAGCCAGGTGCTGGCAAATACTAGACCTAACCCTGACCTAACTGGTGTTATCCTGTAAAATATAGATTGAATCCAGGTTTAGCTCACAGTTTCAGTGCGGTACCACACAACTCCGTGATCCAAACCAGAAAACGCCCAGGATCTGGCCAACAAGTATGCGAAAAATGCTAAAGTATGAGCCAGATGATGGCAAATACCAGACCTAACCCTGACCTAACCGGTGTTATCCTCTAATATATAGATCGAATCCAGGATTATCTCACTGTTTCAGTGTGGTACCACATTACTGTGTGATCCAAACCAGAAAACGCCCAGGTTCTGGCCAACAAGTATGCGAAAAATGCGAAAGCATGAGCCAGATGATAGCAAATACTAGACCTAACCCAAACCTAACCGGTGTTATCCTTTGAAATATAGATCTGACCCAGGTTTAACTCACTGTTTCAGTGTGGTACCACATTACTATGTGATCCATAACAGAAAACGCCCTGGATCTGGCCAACAAGTGGGCGAATAATGCGAAAGAATGGGCCAGATGATGGCAAATACCAGACCTAACCCTGACCTAACCGGTGTTATCCTCTAAAATATAGATTGAATTTAACATAAACTCACTGTCTCAGTGTGGTACCACATTACTGTGTGATCCAAACCAGCAAACGCCCATGATCTGGCCAACAAGTATGCGAAATAAGTGAAAGTATGAGCGAGATGATGGCGAATCCCAGACCTCACCCAGACCTAACCGGTGTTATCCTCTAAAGAATTGATCGGACCCCGGTTTAACCCGCTGTTTCATTGTGGTACCACATTCCTACGTGACCCATAGCAGATAAATCCCAGGATCTGGCCAACATTTATACGAAATATGCGAAAGTATGGGCCAGATAATATCAAATACCAGACCTAACCCAAACCTAACCGGTGTTACCCTCTAATATACAGATAGAATCCAGGATTAATTCACTGTTTCAGTGTGGCATCACACTACTACGTGATCCAACCCAGAAATCGCCCAGGATCAGGCCAAAAAGTATGCGAAAAATGCGATAGTATGAGGCAGACGATGGCAAATACCAGACCTAACCCCGACCTAACCGGTGTTATCCTCTAAAATATAGATCGAATCCAGGATCAACTCACTGTTTCGGTGCGGTACCACACTACTACCTGATCCAACCCAGAAAACGCCCAGGATCTGGCCAACAAGTATGCGAAAAATGCGAAATTATGAGCCAGATGATGGCAAATACCACACCTAATCCTGACCTAACCGGTGTTATCCTCTAAAATATAGATTGAATCTAACATAACCGCACTGTTTCAGTGTGGTACCACATTACTGTGTGATCCAAACCAGAAAACGCCCAGGTTCTGGCCAACAAGTATGCGAAAAATGCGAAAGCATGAGCCTGATGATGGCAAATACCAGACCTAACCCAAACCTAACCGGTTTTACCCTCTAATATATAGATCGAATCCGGGATTGCTTCTCTGTGTCAGTGCGGTACCACACTACTACCTGATCCAACCCAGAAAACGTCCAGGATATGGCCAACAAGTATTCGAAAAATGCGAAAGTATGGGCCAGATGATGGCAAATACCAGACCTTACCCTGACCTAACCGGTGTTATCCTCTAAAATATAGATTGAATCCAGGTTTAACTCACTGTTTCAGTGTGCAACCACATTACTACGTGATCCAACCCAGAAAACGCCCAGGATCAGGCCAACAAGTAGGTGCAAAATGCGAAAGTATGAGCCAGATGATATCAAATACCGCACCTAATCCAAACCTAACTGGTGTTACCCTCTAATATATTGATAGAATCCAGGATTAATTCACTGTTTCAGTGTGGCATCACACTACTACGTGATCCAACCCAGAAATCGCCCAGGATCTGGCCAAAAAGTATGCGAAATATGTGATAGTATGAGCCAGATGATGGCAAGTGCCAGACCTAACCCTGACATAACCGGTGTTATCCACTAAAATATTGATTGAATCTAAGATAAACTCACTGTTTCAGTGTGGTACCACATTACTGCGAGATCCGAACCAGAAAACGCCCAGGTTCTGGCCACCAAGTATGCGAAAAATGCGAAAGCATGAGCCAGATGATGGCAAATACCTGACCTAATCCAAACCTAACCAGTGTTACCCTCTAATATATACATCGAATCCAGGATTACTTCACTGTTTCAGTGCGGTACCACACTACTCCCTGATCCAACCCAGAAAACGCCCAGGATCTGGCAAACAAGTATGCGAAAAATGCGAGAGCATGAGCCAGATGATGGCAAATACCAGACCTAACCCAAACCTGACCGCTGTTACCCACTAAAATATAGATTTTATCCGGAATTAACTCACTGTTGCAGTGTGGTATCACAATACTACGTGATCCAAACCAGAAAACGCCCAGGATCTGGCAAACAAGTATGCGAAAAATGCAAAAGTATGAGCCAGATGATGGCAAATACCAGACCTAACCCTGACCTAACCGGTGTTATCCTCTAAAATATAGATCGAATCCAGGATCAACTCACTGTTTCAGTGCGGTACCACACTACTACCTGATCCAACCCAGAAAACGCCCAGGATCTAGCAAACAAGTATGCGAAAAATGCAAAAGTATGAGCCAGATGATGGCAAATACCAGACCTAACCCTGACCTAACCGGTGTTATCCTCTAAAATATAGATCGAATCCAGGATCAACTCACTGTTTCAGAGTGGTACCACATTACTGCGAGATCCAAACCAGAAAACGCCCAGGTTCAGGCCAACAAGTATGCGAAAAATGCAAAAGTATGAGCCAGATGATGGCAAATACCAGACCTAACCCTGACCTAACCGGTGTTATCCTCTAAAATATAGATCGAATCCAGGATCAACTCACTGTTTCAGTGTGGTACCACATTACTGCGAGATCCAAACCAGAAAACGCCCAGGTACTGGCCAACAAGTATGCGAAAAATGCGAAAGTATGAGCCAGATGATGGCAAATACCAGACGTAATCCAAACCTAACCGGTGTTACCCTCTAATATATAGATCGAATCCAGGATTGCTTCTCTGTGTCAGTGCGGTACCACACTACTACCTGATCCAACCCAGAAATCGCCCTGGATCTGGCCAAAAGTTTGCGAAAAATGCGATAGTATGAGGCAGACGATGGCAAATACCAAACCTAACCCTGACCTAACCGGTGTTATCCACTAGAATATAGATCGAAACCAGGATCAACTCACTGTTTCAGAGTGGTACCACATTACTACGTGATCCAAACCGGAAAACGCCCAGGATCTGGCCAACAAGTATGCGAAAAATGCGAAGGTATGAGCCAGATGATGGCAAATACCAGACCTAACCCTGACCTAACCGGTGTTATCCTCTAAGATATAGATTCAATCCAGGTTTAACTCACTGATGCAGTGCGGTACCACATTACTACAAGACCCAAACCAGAAAACGACCAGGATCTGGCCAACAAGTATGCGAAAAATAC